>NC_133337.1:50073934-50373934 GCF_030506205.2 Paramisgurnus dabryanus | reverse complement strand
CTACCATTATAAAGCTTGAAAAAGCAAGGACATTTACTAAACTCCAAATGTGTTTGTCTAAGATGATGGACACAATGTAAAAAATACATAAATAAACATTTTTGTTAAATCAACTCAGATTTAAAAGTCATGTCAACAGAATTGAGTTGTCACAACTTAAAAAATATAGTTGAGAAAAGTCAACTTAATTTGATAAGTTATAACAACTCACCTGTAGTTATAACAACTCATCTCTATTCAAGATAAATAATAGGAAGTTGAAATGACTTGTAAATCCGAGTTGATTCAACAAAAATTTTTAAGGCAGCAAAGTATTGTTTTACAGTGCAGATGTATCTTGGATTGCTTGAGGTTGAGTAAATCATGGGGTAATTTTGATATTTGGCTGGAATATCCCTTTCTTTGTGGAACCATATGACCAGAAAATGAAAATTTTAGCAATCTTTATTTTTAAGAGTGTAGGCTTAGATCAGGTAGAATTGGCTCAGATGTGACAATGAAATCATTGAAATAATATGTTAACTTGTTGTCTGATATCTACATAAAAGATATGTGGCTTTATTAAGTGCAAAAATTATCCAGAAACATTTTAACATGTCCATTTAGTGTACAACCCTAGGATTTGCCTTTATTATTAACTTCTTTGAAAGGGTCATGAATAATAATGTTGAGCTCTGCTCTCATTGGCTGTTTTAAAGAGCAGTTCCTTTCAGTAGCTTTGTGAGTGTGTGTGTGTGTGTGTGTGTGTGTGTGTGTGTGTGTGTGTGTGTGTGTGTGTGTGTGTGTGTGTGTGTGTGTGTGTGTGTGTGTGTGTGTGTGTGTGTGTGTGTGTGTGTCAGAAAAAAATACAGAATTTGAGGAATAATCAATTGTTTGTAGATTGTTAATGGACGTTTCTGAGTGGTAAGTTCACTAGCATATAGCATTAACTAGCATATAGTGCTAACTCAACGGTCACAACTTGGCTTTTAGAATTGTAACAACATTGTACCTAATTTAATGTGTAATTTAAAGTAGGGGCGTACATCAAGACTGCAACATCCCAGTCTGTGTTATGTTAAGATTGGCATGTTTTTCAGCAGTCTTTTGCATGCATGAGGTTTACATAATAAGGGGGAAACAATCGTGTTTGAGACTTATTACAATGTCATTACCATGTACAGAACTCTTATTAAAGGAATAGTCAATTTTTTTAAAAGAAAAATCCAGATAATTTACTCACCACCATGTCATCCAAAATGTTGATGTCTTTCTTTGTTCAGTCGAGAAGAAATTATGTTTTTTGAGGAAAACATTTCAGGATTTTTCTCATTTTAATAGAGCCCAACATTTAATACTTAACTCAACACTTATCAGTTTTTTCAACGGAGTTTCAAAGGACTATAAACGATCCCAAACGAGGCATAAGGGTCTTATCTAGCGAAACGATTTTCATTTTTGACAAGAAAAACAACAAATATAAATTTTTAAACCACAATTTCTTGTCTAGATCCAGTCCTGAAACCGTCAGCGTGACCTCACGCAATACGTCATGACGTCAAGAGGTCACAGAGGACGAACGCGAAACTCCGCCCCAGTGTTTACAAGTGTGTTGAAAGAGGACCGTTCCGACATTGTTGTATGTGGAATAATACTAATTAATGTCTTTGTGTCAGTTTATTGTTTACAATGGTCCGCAAATATGCGTTTTATATATGTAACATGTGACCTCCCTACGTCACTACGCATTTACATTAGGTCGCGCTGGACTGGAACTAGACGAGAAAATGTGGTTTAAAAGTGTATATTTGTTATTTTTCTTTTCAAAAATGAAAATGGTTTCGCTAGATAAGACCCTTATGCCTCGTTTGGGATCGTTTATAGTCCTTTGAAACTCCGTTGAAAAAAAACTGTTACGTGTTGAGTTAAGTATTAAATGTTGGGCTCTATTAAAGTCCATCAATATGAGAAAAATCCTGCAATGTTTTCCTCAAAAAACATAATTTCTTCTCGACTGAACAAAGAAAGACATCAACATTTTGGATGACATGGTGGTGAGTAAATTATCTGGATTTTTCTTTTAAGAAAATGGACTATTCCTTTAATAATCTAAGCTTGGGTAAATACGGTTTTCCATTCTACGGCACCTAAAGGACAGCTCACCCCCAAAAATATGTCATCATTCACCCTTGTTTTTCAAAACCCCTGTTCCATAAAACAAAAGCAATATCCTGGCCAAAATTACAAAATCATTTCAACTTGTTTATGTGACTTGTGTGGGATATCTTAAAACATCTTCCAAGGCAAATTTGAGTTTTGTCTGCAGAACACACTGAAATCATTGAGCTTAACTTCATCATGATCATCATTTTAAATTTCATAACACAACTAGGAACGCAAGGGCGAATGTCACAATTTTTAGCACATAACAACTTAATGTCAGTCCGTTTCTCAAATGAAGCCATTATGTAGATTCAAAAGTCATGCAGACCATGCTTAATTATACTTTTAAGCTTCACCTTTTGTGTTCCATGTAAGAATAAAGGTCATACAGGTATGGAGAACATGAGGGTGATTAAAATGACAAATATTCGGTTTTGAACGACTGTTCCTTTAAAATAACAATCGGCTGTATTCATTTTTGCAGTGTGGCGGGATCAAAGGTTTTGCTTTTAATGGGAATAAAACACACTGAGAGAGAAATGCAAGCAAATGAAGTCGGTAGTTGAGCTCAGTATTTGTTAATGAGATGGGACTCGCAGCACGACACAAAATTCCAGCCCCTACAGATGGAAAGCACTGACGCTCGAGGGAACCGACTGGCTAATACTAATTAGCATTATGTAAGACTAAATAAATACTGGTTTCTGGGAACAAAGCAAAGAAACCTTGAACGTAATTATCGCTCTTATTTCAAATGTTTAAATATCACAGACGCATTCACGCAAACAATAGCTCAAACTGTACATGAAGAAAGATGTTGAACAATAAATAAATATATAAATCATGACCATTCAAATGTTCTAGCACAAAGTGGCATAGCAACCATTAGGAAGAATATTCGGAAAATCAGGTAGAACTGCAATGCCTTTAAAATATTAATTACATGAAACAACCTCATTAATATTCATAAGTTGTATAATTGAGTACCTCCTACATTTCTAATCATATCTTTTCTCATTTGAAGTGTGAGGGTTAGCAAGCATGAAAAGTGTTTCTTTTCGTGCTTAAACTTTAAAGTCTGCCAAATCTCTTATCTCACATGAACACGAGGAAGGAGGGGAACACTAATTCCCCCTCTATCTGATGACATAAACAAGGTTCATCTGACACACTTCAGAAGTCACTGCAGCAGGTTTTCTGAATGCACAGATACATGCATGTATATAAGGCTTCTCCAATGATCTTGGGCACATCAGTTCACACAAATCTGCTTATCCTAATGCACCTACGACACTGTCAGCAGTCATAGACCTCAAAGCTGTCCACAGCGCATTGAGGATACAATCAGTAAGCCGCTCTAATTGAACATGGGTGATACGTATGACAAATGTAAGTTAGCTGCCTTCCTGTATATATATATATATGCACGGACGTGTTGGCGTTGCCAGCAGGGACAGTGTCGGATCTGCTACACTCTGTGCTTTTCTGATGGAATTATTATTGTTAGTCACACGCGGACAGCCAATGCTCAGACAGGCGGAGCGGTTGATTTGTGAATAAGACTTAAATGAGAAAACCCGCTGAACTTTGTTAACCCGCGTGCTTGGCGTCGAACTGTGTAATATGGCCCACTACATCAGGGCTAAGTAAGCTGGCAAACATCCATCGGCCTGGAGTCACTCAAGCATGTGTTTCTCAGGTCCTTCCCCGATGTTTGAGAAACAATGTGTCACCCCTTCACAGACACTTCATCAATGCAAAATACAGAGATGATGCTGTGCCCCAACCAACACATCAGGTTGATCATCAAACACAATGTGTCTTCACTGCCAGTGAAAGAGCATCACAAACAAACAGCTGATTTGATTTAGCTGGAAAAATAGCTTCACTTCAAGAATCCCCCGCTTCAGACCCTTGGGAACCCCTTTACTTGTCTGCCCTTTTCTGCGTGAGTGACGGATGGAGTCTTCTCTTTGTTGGGGTGAATGGGACGGTCCATTCATTTAAGCTTGTCCATGGGCAAACATACATTGTGACACATTCTGATTACTTCATATTGACTACTTGGGCATCTTGACAGAATACGAAACAGATGAGCAGGAACAACACTCTGGGGAGGCTCATTTTATGAAAGGCTATGAAAAAAACAGCAGCCCGATGAAAAGACGAAAAATACGAGATCTCCATCCAGAAAAGCCTGTCCTGAAAACACCAAACACTCACTTTTTATTACTGCGAAATGAAAGAAAATAGATAGTGTATGAAATAAAAATAGTAGTGCTCGCAAGGCACTAAAAGTGAAGGTGTTCAAGTCGTAGGTAAACGTAAGTTTTATGCTTTGGTATCCCACAGTCCTAATGTGCAGTTTGTACAAATAATGAAACGAAAATGTCTGATAGAGCATTTCATTAAATCATAATTGTATTTTTTCAGCTTATGGCAAAGTATAAAAGTCCAATTCCAGGTTTTTAATATTGTATCAAGGTTCTGAAGCAGGATTTGGATTAGGTTTTACTAAAAAAAAGTAAAGTCTGAGTCATAAAATTATGTTGGTGTACACTGTAAAAAAAATACAGCATGAAGTTAAAACAACTTGGTTTTGCAAGTCAATTCAACCTACTATTTTAAGTTTTGATCTTTTTGACACTTTCAATAGAGAAAATAAATGTGTAAATGTATTATCACTTTGAATGAAATAAGACTTTTTTAGTAAATAATAATAATAATGCATCTGTGTTTGCATATTGTCTCTGACGAAAGTCATCTTCTTTCTTTTCGACTGCATTTTGGTTGATTAGGTTCAATGTCTGTCTTGGTTTTCTCTGGTGGTTCTATCCAGTTTTCTTTTCATTCTGTGTCACAAAGTTATCCATTGTTAACCTTAACGGGATAGTTCGGCCAAAAATGATATTAAACCCATGATTTACTCACCCCCAAGCTGTCCAAGTTGCATATGTCCATCGTTTTTCAGACAAACACAATTTCGGATATTTTAGAAAATGTTTTAGATCTTTCAGTTGATTAAATGTAATGTTACGGGGTCCACGACCTTCAAGTCCAAAAAAAGTGCATCCATCCTTCACAAATTAAATCCAAACGGCTCCAGGTTGATAAACAAAGGTCTTCTGAGGGTAATACGTGCAGTGTTCTTGTAGAAATATCCATATTTAAAACTTTATTAACGAAAATAACTACCTTCCGGTAGCGCCGCCATCTTAGTCGCGTCCGCATTCAGGATGAGAGCTTACGCAGCCTACGGAGGCTACTCTGCTGCTGCTCTGTGCCCCCGCCCTCCGAATTTGTCATACGTCACTAAGAAAAGTGCTTACACTACGCTAATACTCTCTCCTGAATACAGAGGAGTCTAAGATGGCGGTGCTACCGGAAGGTATTTATTTACGTTAATAAAGTTTTAAATATGGATATTTCTACAACAACACCGCGCGGATTACCCTCAGAACTCAGAAGTTACTTTTTTTGGACTTCCGAATATCCGAAAATGTGTTTGTCTAAAAAACGATGGACATATGCAACTCGGACAGCTTGGGGGTGAGTAAATCATGGGTTTAATATCATTTTTGGCCGAACTATCCCTTTAATACAGCTACCACCTATATTGCCTATCCACATTAAAGCTTTCTTCTGCTTCAATTAACATTCCGATGTTAATTCAATGTTCTAGGTCAGTGCTTCCCAATCCTGGTCCTCGAGGCCCCCCTCCCAGAAAGTTTGAGATGTCTCCTTATTTAACACACCTTATTTAACTCATCAGCTTGTTAGGGAGACATGTTTACCATTTTTGAAGGAGACTGATAAGTTGAATCAGATGTTTTAAATAAGGAGACATCTAAAACTTTCTGGTGGGGGGCTCGAGGACCAGGATTGGGAAGTACTGTTCTAGGCAATGGTTCTGCGTGCCATTTTCTTCACAGTATGATGTTGTTTTAAAGGGGCCATGACATGAAAATCTGACTCTTTCCATGTTTAAGTGCTATGATCGGGTCCCCAGTGATTCTATCAACCTAGAAAATGTGAAAAAGATCAACCCAGTAACTTAGTTTTGGTAAACCATTCTCTACAAGCACATGAAAAAAATAGGTTGTTGTAATTTGCCCCTTCTTATGATGTCATAAGCACCTCTTATTATAATAATACCGTCCCTTAATCTGCACTATCCAACCACAGCACTGCCATTTAGTGCAGAGAAAAAGAAAGAAAGAGAAAATAATTCACAGCACAACTGAGTTTCAATTGCAACAAACCACCATCATTGTGATCAGTGTTTGAATTTCATCAGCTCATTTGCATTTTAAGTTAGGCTTATATTTAAATGTGTCGTTTTGAGTTTATGGTCAATAAATAAAGGAATTAATAGAGATGGGCACAAAAATGACCAAATTTCCTCCCGTTTGTCACGACCTACTTGTTATGTTCCTATTCCCCAGCACTTTGGGAAACACTGAGTTAAAGTAACATAAAAATATATGTTGATTTGACAAAAATGCTGCATTTAAAAGTATATGTTTAAAGCGCATTTAAATTTGTTCTACTGTAGATCATCACAAATGTATTTGGTTTCAGTCACAGACACAGTTGCAGTACATACAGATCATACAGTATTTGGCCCTATTTGTGAAATCCAGGATAAAATCTCAATCAATTTAGAGATTATGAGCATTGAAGTTTGATTTCAATCTTTCATTTCATGTCAATTTTAATCTCTGAAATGACGTAACTCAGTATTAAAGATATCAAGGTTATATTTTCACAGAATGTTCTTTATGATTTTACGCAGAAAAATAAATCACAAAAAGGCCTTTAGTTGTGTTTTCAAAGACTATGTCCCAAAAGGATAAACAGATGCAAAAAAAAAATATATAACCTATTAATTCTATCAATTTACCTTATATAACACATACCTGTGTATCTATAACCAAATCTACAATGTTATAAATGGTTCAAGCTAAATTAAATTACAGATGCATCTGAAAAACATTTAAAGTGTAATATCAATACGGCACTCACCTTAAAATAACTGTAGTTAAACAAAAGAATAAAATGCTGTATGCACTATGATCATTATATCTGTTTCAATGTTACCTTAAAAATAAACCTCATTAAAGAGTCAGAATAAATACTTCATAAATCACATATGGTGACATTACAATGAAATGATGACTCAGATCCTTCATCTTTCCATTATAGCTTACTATGAAAAACCTATGCATGCACAGTCAGGTGAATGCCCAGTCTACTTTAAATATGATTGTGGATTTTCCAAAGAGGACACTCCCAGTCACTTACTAAAATATTAAATTATGAATCCAGTGCCTGTGAAATATGACATTAAAGATCGGTCCAGACATGCTTAAGGGGTGCACTCTGGTCTTTAAACTGACAGTAATTGCTAGTCCATAGTGTAACACACAGCCGTGCACGTGTACTGGGGCTAAACTATTTAACTATTAAACTATAAAGATGAGCGGGAATATTAAACTCCAGTGTATTCGGATCAGTTCCACACCTGTGGTCCATCTCAGCATGTGTTTTATATCATGTGAATGAGTTATGTCGTGCACTCTCAGTAGAAAAATCTCTAGTATAGTGGTTACTCGGGACGAAAATGCATTATTCAGCTGTACCTCAATAAAGATACTCAAGTATAAAGATACACTGTTTGCTGACAAACGCAGACGTTCTCGCGAAACCACCCCGTAACTGCGCTCATAAATGCACAGACACGCACACACTCCCTATTTTTCTCTAAAATGGCTGACTGCACTGTCATATGGATTACCTCTTTAGATTGTTGAAGGCATACCAAGCAATTCCTGAGGCAGCACCCTACAGGGACTCCATTAAACTCTAAAACTTGGAGTTACATAACCTTTTAAAGAGCCAAGTGCTTACTTAAAGCATGTAAGGTTGAGTTCACATTGAGCACCCCATCACCAAAGGGAGAAAGGGCCAGTTGCAGAGGGCAACAGAATTGCTCTGATGTAATGTCACGTCAGATATCCGTGGCTCTCTCCGCTCACTCGGAATCGAGCTGAATGGCGTTCCGGGTTACCATGCAAAATCGTGATTGGATTGAAGAGGGGATACAGCTACCAACACTCAATAGTCTCATACTCAACTAATCTGGCGGACTAACAAGCTTTTAATTGGCCTTCTCTTTCAGATGGAATGAGTTCCCAGCCATGAAATCAAATGCATTTAATCAGGCTAAGAGAGTTAACGTACTGTAGATTGTTTCATTATACTATTAACATCTGCGTTTAACATTCTCAGCGGATGCTGAACCAGACTTTAGCCTGAGGTGCATATAGAACACGCGCACAACACGGCAGACAGGAAGGATCAGTGGAAGTTCTGGCTCACAGTGTTTCCTAGAAATAAGACACGACCAAAGAAAACATAAAACCATGTTAACAACGTACCAGTTTGTTACATAAATGTTATGTGATGGTGGTTTTATTTGTGGGTGGGTACACCCAAACGTTTCACAAGTTTAGGGTCACTTCCTCATTATTTATTTATATATTTTCCAAATTTTATTTAGAATAAATTTTAAACTAGAATAAGATGAATATACATGTATGCATTTGGCAGGCGCTTCTTTTCAAAGAACAAGGTATACATTTTTTAACAGTATGTCTGTTCGCAATGCTCTATATCAGGGGTTTTCAAACTTTTTGTGGGTGTGGACCACTATATGTAATCAAGAATTTTCGCGTACCACCTCATAATACTCATAATAAAATATGTCTACACAAAGTCCTGAATTTATCTGCAACTCTAATTAGGCTTACTAGCACTAAAACTATAGCTGATCATCACATAAGTACAACAGATTCTTAAAACACATTCTTAAAAAAATATATTTTTCTTAAAAAAATATATTATTTTCTATTTTATTTTGCCTTTACACGGACTACCTGCAGTACCCTCACGGACCACTAGTGGTCCACGGACCACAGTTTGGGAATGGCCGCTCTATATCACTGAGCAATGCAAGAGCATTTAACTATGGGAATTTAGTTTGCATCCAAAATGTGATATGTCAGAATCTTCAAAGTAGCCACCCTTTGCCTAGTATCTTCAAAATGGTACCTTTGGGATTTTATCAAGCAGCTTTGTGTGGTCTCACGCCCTCCCACCCTTAAAGCTCCAATAACACAAGCTGTTTCTGCTAATCTGACGTTAATCTTGAGTACCTGTAGAGTAGTATTCATCCTTTATATCTCCGAAGAGTATTTAGTTTTATCAGATTTATAATAGACAGATCAGCTCCACCGATAGTATTACGGAAAAACACAAGATCCTTGAAAAGGAGAGTCACGAGTAAGCAACACACACAAAACATTATCTCACTCAAAGTCCTGCAACGGGTCGGGTACTCGCGGATACCCACATAAAAGTGTCTAAATGAGTGGATTGTGACATTCCTAAAATCCGTGCAGGCGGGCAGTATGTGAATGAAAATATGTGCAATATTTGTATGTCTAAATTACCATTACATGCGCAACATATGACATTTGATCCATCACGTCACCACCACTGTGACAGTGCGTGACCTTTGTTGATGCTTCTCGTAGCCTAGTTGGAGCAAGCGTTGCAGGAGATGCATGACGTTTGGACAGAAGCTGGGAACATCTTCTCTTAGAAAGCATTTCGAGACGAGACTTGTAGAAGCACAAGGGTTGTGTAGGTAGATTGTATTTTTTCATTAATAGGTCAATTTGTGTATAGTTATCAGGTTCCATAGCCTATTTAGGTGCCGATGGTAGGATACTTGAATGGCGCAAAACAAAGCGCACTTTAGCCTGTTTCATTAGCCCATTCATGACGCTGTTGTGATGTTGAGAGAGGTACGAGATAAAAAATAAAGCACTTTAATAAAAATAAAATTTTAGTGTTTGATTTATGCATGTGCGGGTAACAGGCTAAATATTAACGGGTCTGGGCGGGTGCGGATTTAATTTTTATATTATAACCTGTGACGGGTTGGATCTAGTGCTGAACTTTGCGGGTCTCCAAAAATGAACCCGTGCAGGACACTGGTCTCAATATCTCTGGATAACTTATGATTGACTACATGTTTGAGGCATTTACATTATATGCACTTGCACACCGATTGCTAACAAAACACAGACATTTAAAGCAATTTTACTTACCGCCTGCAACTCATGCACCGGTTGGGACCACCCCATCAAAATCCAGCGTTAAACAAACACACTACCCCGTAAAAAAAAAAAAACGATATTGTTTCCATAGGGTTGGGTTCTTGGAAAGCTGAATAAGTTTAAATTTCCCTCACAAACAAACACACTTCTTAGGTGACGTTGATTTCGTGTCAGCTCTCATGCCCTATTCCCGTTAAAGTGCCCATATAAGGACTTCCACTGTACTTCCTGCACTAAAATTGTCCATACTGTAAGTATGAATCTTTCATGTTTAAAAAAAAAACAAGGTATGAACCCTGGCGAAGTGCATTTGGCACAGAAATACTCTTGTCACACATCCAACTGATTTTTTGACACTTTGCCTATGTTTAATCGTGTTGCCAAGGCAGAATGCAAAGAAATAGCTTTAACCCCCCACACACACATTTTAAACCTTTCCAGTGTTGCATGCAGTGATCTCTGTTGACACCACAGCCTTTCGGATTAAAGAAGGTACAATTGTTAGGATCAGCCCCCCCCCCAAACAGTATTGAGAGCATTTCTAATCTGGGCTCTTATTGGCTCCCTTTTCTTCATTATTTGGTCCAGGTAATCAATAAAAAATTTTTTAATACAATGTGAGTTTTCTAACTCAGCACACCTAAAAAACTATAGGTGTGTAGAAAAAATGGTCCAACTCAAATCCAAAATATTAATTATGCAATCCCGCACACTATCAATACTTTCTAAATATTTATTAACACAAGCAATGTTTCGGTCCACTGATCATCATATGCCTGATGAAGGTCAGTCAACCGAAACATTGCTTGTTGTTAATAAATATTTTGCAAGTATTGATATTGTGTGGGATTGTTTTTTTTAGTTTTCTAATGAACAAAATTAATATGTTGGCCCAATTATGGTCTTGTCGAGAAAACTAATTGTAAACATTTAGGGCCAGATTTTCTAACAGCTCATGCTGTTGTGTCAGGATAAAGACACGCAATCACGAATTAGTGCTGAAAGGACATAGTTGTTTTTCCAACTGACTTTATTGCATATTGCATTTACTGGTATTTGCACCATTATTTAACAAAAACATGTTTAATTATGTTTGGCATTATGGAAATAAAATGCACCTTTGTTTTTAATGTGCACCTTTTCATTAATTAACCCACACTATCATAAAAAAAGGTACAAAAGTACCTTTTTGTCATTGGGACGGTACCTTTAAAAAGATCCTGATATGTACCTTTGAGGTATGAAAGTGTTCTTTTAAAAAAGGTACAACCCTAGTGAGATCTTTTGTACCTTCATGTAACTTTTTTCAGTTTCATTTATGCTCTCATGCTTATTAGCCCCATTTAGTAAATCCATCAAGTGTTTCTTTACTTGAATTGGACTGAGCAAATGCAGATATATTTGAATCGATGTTTTCTAACAAAAAGAAAAAATGCTTTTTACTTACAACAATCAAAACAACTTAACCATCAAATATTTCATTTTTGTAAATAGCATTCATATTCGCTTCTGCACTCATATAAACCTCTACTGAAAGAAAAAAAATTATCACCTCATTCCACCAGAAACAAAACTGCACAAACATGATTAGCTATGCAGATGATGACAGCCTGACTCTTCACCTTGGGCTATGAAAATGCAACCTCCCGACTCGCACACAATGGCATCATCGGGACGTTAAATGTAATTTCTTCCCTCGGAAAGTCATGAATTGCAGATGTAACATTAATGTCACGTTTCAAATTCCTTTTAAATCATTTCCAGCGTTGCATGCAGTGATCTCTGTTGACACCGGAGCCTTTCGGATCTCAAGAAGGTACGATTGTGAGGATCATGCACCTTGACTGTTTCTTCCTGCCTCTGTGAACATCAGCTCGATTGCTGATGAGAGATGTGTAGGAGAGTGAAAGAACGTCAGAGGATCACTGACTCATTCCCGTTCCTTGTGATCCATAGAAACAGCTGTGCACAGCGACACACGCTTCTGCACGACATACTGTACCTCCAGATTTAGAGATGGAAATGGAGAAATGGAGCGTGTACCCGAGAGAGCTATGAACGAGGCAGCGATCCGTGCAGAACGTTGCCACTTTGTGTCGCAGATGACCAGGTCTGCCATTGAATACTAGGGGTAATACTTAATGTAATGAAATGTAAAGTTTTTAATGACTGGTAGGGAATAGATTTCGGTGAAACCTCAGACATGTGCAGTCGCTGTATTCAGCGAACGCCAAGGGAAATCATATAATCACGATTTTTAAGGGTGCTTAAGCTAATTGCACGTTTTAGGTGGGTTAAGATGAAAGATGGGTGTGCTGAGGTAAGGTTCTTGGAATTGCAATTACTAAAATCTGCTTATTTCTCAGTTGCATCTGTCACATTTTACATGTTTCGCTGCAGGCTTCAACCGGGGACGTTATGGTTTCATACAAGCTCATTGCATTTGCATCTTCAGCTAACTAAAATCTGAAGCGAGCCGACACGGAAAAGCACTTTAAATCTGGTTTAGCCCTGATGGCCCTGAGAAAGCTTGGGGTCAGGCAAAAACCCTGGCTAGGTTTTAGTTGTCAGCAATATGAATAATTCTGTCTGTGGTGTGGTTATATTTTGTTACCTGTGGCATGTATGGCCTATGTAATGAAATATGTATGTTTTAAGGGGCAGTTCAATTCTTCACCTAAACTGGCAAAAATTCAGCTGTTCTCTCACAGCCGTTCCCTGCTTGTATTAGTTTCCCAAAACATCAAAGATTATTCCCCGTGACATCAGCAGGCATGCAAAAATCCGTTAGAATAATCTTTTTAAATCGTTCAATGCCCGAGGCTGTCCCTGTGACGCACTAATAAGTGCATGTGTGCGCAAGAGCTGCGCCCTATGTTGGTACGTGTGACGCTTGTAGGGTTTCTTGTCATTAGCTTTAACTGTGAAGTTTGGAACAACATGAGCTCTTTGCCTTTGTAACAGATCTTCCTTTAAACTAGCTGACTATGAATTTGTAATGCATGCTGTTTAATTTAAGAAAAAAGCAACAAATAAATTATTACACACATGCATAAATAATAAAAAACACAGAACACTGACAGTCTATAAGATGGCCTCCTGCAGTATTTATGTCTGTAGGCAACATGGTGGCTCTTTAACCAGACCTCCACTTAAAGTCAGCAAACCCAATGACCCCTAACAGTGAGATGTCATTATATAGCCACAGAAATGGCAACAGGGAGGATTGAGATATCTCTCGTTGTAGATCCCCTGGAAAAAGGTCAGGTTATCACCGGGAAGGACGAAGCATGAAGACTCAGGCAAACTCTCTTGCTCCATCATACAGTATACACACTCTCTCTCTCCTTTGAGCTTACTGAGATCATAGATGATAAAAGTAGATTTTCTTTCATCATAGGTATAAAATATACAGTAGCATAGTTTTATTGATCTGCAGATATCGCTTGATATTTTTGCTATAGAGCATCATTCTCTGAATCTTCTCTTTGTTTACCACAACAATAATGTGTTTGGCAGATGCTTATCTAAAGCAATTTCAAGTTATACATTTTATATGAGTTATGTGCATCCCAGGGACACCATGACCTTGCCATTACGAGCTCCATGCTCCACCATACGAGCTACAGATAAGCAACCTTCAAATCTAAGTGTTGGCAGATCACAATCAAATATTTTGCAGTACATTGGAGAACAAACCAAAAACAAGCTCAGCGCTAGAGTGAAGTTGTAAATGTCACAGTCGCTTTCATGAATACGATATTGTGAAGTATCAACCTTTAGTGTAACTGATTAATGCAACTCTTCTGCTCTCGGCCATTATTTCACCTCGCTGTTTACGTTTCGCATCCTTGCGTTAATCACTGCTGTGACCGAAGGCTGTTTTTGTTATAAAGAAATGACACTAGAATTGTTTTATTTCAACTAAGCAAAAACCTGCTTTGTTGCATAAAATCCATTTACTTTTATAAAACGGACGCGTTTATTATGATAACAGACATAAAAACGGGCATTTCGACATTTACTGTCCATGCATTAGTGTAATCATGTATTACTGTGATGTCGTAACAATATTTTCTCATCTACTTAATGGGTAGGAGAGCTAACGGCCTCCACGGGGAGCGATGAAACAACATGTTACGAGAAAAAAAACACAAGCTGTGTGAGAAAAACATTCACTTGTCAATCATAAGATCAAACCGAAGTGCCAGCCAGCTGAGTCGTACCATTTATTTCCACTCGTCTGCCAATGAATTGTATCTTTGGATATTATTCTAATTACACAGCTCGGTCTCTAATGCTCCTCAACAATGGATCACAGAGCATGATTGTGTCTAGCTTTTAACCGCCACCGTGCAATAATGACAGTGTGAAATCAAGGGTGGCCCAGAGCTAAGATAATGCATATTCTTTTCCCGGGGTGGAAAGGATAAATTGGAGCACATGGACCTTTCGCCTCGGCAGGCTTGGGAGACTTCAGGATGGAAATGAGGCGCGAGTAATTTGTTGGACGATCCGCGGGGCCGTTAGCGCACATGCCTACTGCAGCACGACGACATGCTGCAATCAGCCAATGAAAAGCCCCCATTATGTCCCGCCATTACCACGGCACAATAGCAGGTATTATCAGCCGTACAAGCGATTGGGTTTGACTGATGAGCATGTGTGGGGAAACTGGTAGTGATGGTTTTAGCTGAGCAATAGAGGGGGCGCAATAATGTGGCATTTGTCATTTCTTCCTGTGTGTAAGTCTGACTTTAGCCCGCTGGCGTATACGGGTGGCTCTGTGAATTTAGCGTTACAGTGCGCAGCTGTGCCCGGGCCGGCTGATTAAATAGCTCTGTATTAGTGGTCCATATCAAACGGCCCTGTCTCCACCTGTTAGTGGCTCCAGCTTTGGAGTTTAAACGTTCAGTGTTGCAGGATCCAGACTAGGCTCATAACCTCTGCAAGTACCTGTTATAATTGCATACTGATTATCATTACCACCCCTGCCATTACGGCACCACGAGAGCCATTAGCAGGCTGCCCGACGCCATTTCTGCCAGATCCTGTTCCCTTTGTTCAACTTCTTTTGTCGCTAACTCAAACCATTGACTGGGTGAGAAGCAGTGCCATACTGTTTGCAAAAGTTGGAACGGTTTTGCTATGTAATATTTTCCATTTGCAAGCATTAACATATGGTTAATGCCCGTCACCTTTACGGAATTTCATGGTAGGCAGATTGCAGATGCAACTCATCTCCCGTTTCCAATCCCCACTCTGTGCTCCAACTAACCCTTACGGAACGCCACAACCCCTCATCCCGAAACAATTTTTGCAGTTAGGGCCGCCAAACAATCAGACCGGCGGAGTTAATTCTTGATTAGATAAAATGATCGGTCGTGTTTGTTTACTGAGAAGAAGCACCCGGAGACTCTCCGACAGGGAGATTCAATTTACACCCAGTAAAGGCACCCAATCTTGGCGCCTAAATTGACATTATTTGTTTTGCATTGCCTGCAAGCGTGCAGAATATTATCGGCTCTTAGCGGGCTCGGAGCAGCCCGAGAGTCAGACAGGTGTCTGATTCTTTTCCAGTTCACAGGTTTGTGCTAAGATATTCCTTAAAGCGGGCCTTCAAGAAAGCCAGCACCTGCTGCTCTTTTTTATTTAATCTCCGCTCAGCTCTCGGGTAAAACCTCATTTTTGGAAACGTTCAAGAAGTAAACACCGGAGCCATTTTATCTTAGTAACTGTGACTGATAAAACAAACAAACAAGCAAACAGGGTTTGACATGGGTTTTTTTAAACATTTCTTGAAAATCTACAGTCTCTTTAAGATTAATGTTTCAAGTTTGTTGTCTTTAAGGGCTTTATATATTTACGAGTGATGGCGTTGTAAGGTAATACATCTCTTAATTTACAACCTAACACCTAAAATGCGCATGAATAAAATACTATACCAACTACATATACATATATATTATACATTTTAGATCCATGCCCTATACAAAGAGACACACAGCACACTTTCAGAAATACAGGTATAACCAGGACAGTACCCTTTTATAATGTACACCTTTGTACCCAAAGAGTCCATTTTACTACCACATAATGGTACTTCAAAGATACTGTATTGGTACATCAAAGGAACATATTTGTACCTAGATGGTACGTATTAAAAGGGTACTGCCCCATTGACAGCTTTTGTACCTTTATTTTTGACATGAACTACACTGAATATGATTTACTGAACTGTCTACTTCCTATGGCGAATGCAACAGATGAAAGCAGGATCACCCCTGTCTTGACATATACAAGTACAGATCACTCAGCCTCTCTGCCAGCATGCACCTTTTGCACTACTGTACATTCCTATAAAGAAATAAGAAACTTAATTTTACATTAAAATAATACAGTTCATAATGGCTTCATTCACAAGTCATTAGACCAGAAAAAGGGTGAGGCTGAAGTCATACTAATTCAAACTCAGATCTCTCCATGTGTTTAAAGATTTATGGACAGCCATTAGCTTTCCCAAACAGTTCTAATGCTTTATCTTAGTGAGGCCATCTTAGGATGAAAATGGACCCACAATACTGCACATCATTTCACTTTGCCTGCCCCCTAAAAAGGCTAAACTGCTAAAACCTATAAAGATCACGGAGAGGACACATGAAAGGCGCACCAGGCTGACGTGTGGCACCAGTGTTTCGAGTAAGCGTCACACTCAATAGATAATTGATTCTATAGGGGACCCTGCTGGGAGGTGATGCCCTTCACCAAAGCTGTCAATCAAGCACGATCAAAGCTCAGTGACCCCCAAATGCACCATAAATGCCTTCCTCTCCGAGTCACTGGATATTGTAGAGCCGAAATGTCCATTCGCTCTACACCAGAGGGTACAACACGTTGACATAATGTGTTGCTTGCATAATGAATTGGCAGAATATGCTGAATAGGCTTTCCCATAGGAGGATAATTAATCACGGATTATTATACTATACTGAAATTTTATTCTTTGGCCTTTCGGAGAACAATTTTATAGATAACTATTCGCCTCTTAAGTAATATTTCACTAAAAAATGGTCAGATGTGGAATGGCACAGGGAGGTAATACCTATCCAGGCCCCCTATCTGGACGAGACTTTTGTAGATTTTTGTACAAACTGCAGGATCGATCACTGCATGCGTGCTCCCTGCCACGATCTTTCAACCACACACAGACAGCGAGCTATACATCACAGAAATTGCAACAAATGATACTTGCAAATGCAGAAACACCCGAGGCTTCTACTGAGCTCATGCATGTTCATTTACACACACGCGCTGCCAAGTCTCCTGGCCGCTTTCGATCTGACGGAACATTTATTGGAAACGTTCACACTGGACAGAGTCTTCAATACAGCATTCACAGACGGCGAAGGGAGGAAAAATCACCTGCTGGGGCTGTGGAATTACAGCATAATTGGCTCCTAAAGTCCGAGAAACAGTGCAACTCCAATCGAGCGCTTTTCTGTACTCTACATCTCTCATGTGCACACAAACACACATAAAAAACCCAAACGCTGTAGCACTTCATTCTCAGCCTCGAATTTCAGCACTGGACAGCTCCCGGTCTGCCAAAGCACTACAGACTTCCATTGTTTCAGCACCACTGACATTATACAGCTCTCTTTGTGTTAACAGCTATTGGCAAAGAAAGAATCTTGTCCCCTTGTCCTCTTTTCAATTGCAGACGGACCTGATGTTTACACACCTTGAGTAAGCGAAAGCAGGTCAAAAGGAAAGACTAGGAAGTGAATATAGTGGACCAGAACAATGCTATTGCTTTCTCAAAATGCAGACCCTCTTAATTTTTAAGTGAATTTCTGAGCGCAGGTATGGCACAGGGCTTCGGCACCATACTGCACACTTTTTAGCTGACGCTGAAGTAAGTCTCTCGCCACCGGCAGCACATTAAGAAATCCTAGCTACATCTACTTTATCTTCCACACTGGATGATTCTTGGTACCATATGGCACTTTCCACAAATACAGCACAGTCTGGGCCCTGTCTACAGCATAGCAGGAAGTAAATTTAATGTCTTAATTTTTACAAATGTTGTCAAAAATACTATAAAAAAGGTCAAATAATAAAAAGTATGACGTTAATATACAGTACCATATACAGCAAACATACTGTATGGGGACAGTTACGTCTAGTGACAGCTTAATTAAGACAAAATTTTATCCATTCTGATGTCACTTTTTTGTTATTATTGTTTTATTTTATTATGAATGCTAAAGTAAAAGGAATAGTTCATCCAAATCTGAAAATTCATAATTTATTTACCTGTGTGCCATCCTGCATGACATAATAGTCTCGGCCTCTGACATCCAGATCGTTGGCTGAACGTCTGATGCATATGAAACACTTTTCTGGAAACACAGATTTCAAAGTCGCCCTGTGATTGATTGAATTATGCTGCGTTTACACCAGCTGCGGTAGAGGCGGACAAAACGCGCTATTCGCATGTAGTTGGACGCTTAAACATTTGAGTTCACTCGCTTCATTTGCACGTTAAAGCCGCACTTGAAATTCTAGTCATTCGAGACATTCACGTGGAAATTTGTGTCATGGCAGGGGCTTCTGCAACTCCGCTGAGACTCCACTTGCTTCTTGTAATCACGTCACTACTACAGCAAGGTCCTGATTGGTTAACGCGGCGCGGAAATCCACCGAAGTTCAGATTTTTTAACTCGCGTTCCTTGCCATTCGCGTCGTGCTTACCGCGTGTACCATGCAACAGGATGCATAATTGCATCTTTGCATTGACTTAACATGTAAATCATCCTCGCTTGCCGCCTCTACCGCGGCTAGTGTAAACGCAGCATAAGACAGGCCTTCCAGGAAATGTGTATGTCGCGATCATTAGCGGCCGGCCAATCCAGGAAATAACACAAAGCAGTCTGAACGAAGAAGAAAGCTTTCATATTTACATATTCCCTTGGTACAAAGCGAAGTGATTGGCTGCTTTACGTGACAGTCATGTGGCCTTTTAGGCCGTCCTTGGCCATTCAAAGCTGCCATGGTTCCCTGACCTTCAGTAGAAAGGAGACTAATGACTTCCTTAGCTGAATACAAGCAAATATTTCTACATTAAAATGGCATTGTAGTATCTTCTTATATGGGGGTCAACATGGTGAAGCTCCAAAAAGCACATCCATCCATCATTAAAGTAATTGAAATGACTCCAGTTGGTTTAAATATGTAAAATACTGTATGTAAATATTAAAGTGGACATATCATGAAAAACAGACTTTTTTCATGTTTAAGTGCTATAATTGGGTCCCCAGTACTATTAACCTAGAAAATGTGAAAATGACAACCCAGTAACTTGGTTTTGGTAAACCATTCTCTGCAAGCATGTGAAAAAATATGTTATTGAAATTTGGCTCCCCTTGTGATGTCAGAAGGGGATAATACCGCCCCTTAATCTGCACTATCCAACCACGGCACTGCCAATTAGTGTAGATATCAGCTCATTTTGCATTTTTAAGGACACACCCAAAATGGCACATTTGGTA
Source organism: Paramisgurnus dabryanus (assembly GCF_030506205.2). Lineage (NCBI taxonomy): Eukaryota > Metazoa > Chordata > Actinopteri > Cypriniformes > Cobitidae > Paramisgurnus > Paramisgurnus dabryanus. The sequence goes on along the minus strand of NC_133337.1, from coordinate 50,354,055 downwards.
TTTTGAGCTAGAATTTCACATACTTACTCTGGGGACACTCCCCTTTAAGCTTATTAGTGATCTGTCCAATATTTATCTATGGCAGCATACAGATCAGTGCAGTAAGTTTAAATATCGCAACTATATGAAATTAAATTTACATTTATGCATTTGGCAGATGCATTTATCCAAAGTAACTTACAGTGTATTACAAGCTATAGATTTATTATCATAAAAATGTAATAAAACCCTGAGCCAGAGACAAGAACCAGCAGCTTTGGGTTTGTCTGATGTTCCAAACCAAAGAAAATCACCATGGGAAAGACACAACAAGAAAAGATAAAAAGTAAAAATAACAATAAAAATGAAATTAGATCGAAAACGAGTCAAGGGGGTTGAAGGCATGCATGAGAAGACAGAAACCAGAGGGATGCCATTCCGATCCCGTCCCTTCTGAAAGGGTAAACGAGAGGGATGCAGAGAAACAGCCGACACATGGGAAGTTAGAAGATACACTTTACTCAGCACAAAGCCCCAGGGTTTTAGGACCAGCAGTAAATGGAGAGTGACATTTTAAACAGTATGCATAATGAATAAACCCAAGCATGGAGAAAAACAGAACCGAGGCATAGCTCCACAGCTGCCACCCAGCCAGTGATCGAATGAGCGTGTGTGGCCAGACTTAAATACGCTTTTAACGCTGCCAAGGTAGTACGCAGAGAGATTTAATTCACTGTGTTAGACAGAATATATCACTTTGATCTCAGGACTAAGAGGAACGTGGACTGTGGCATTCCTTTGTGTCTGAAGCACAGTGCCGGTCAAATCAGACCATCAGGCACAATGGCCTCTGAAGTGCTCTCCAGATTACACATGAGTAGCAGAGAGCATTTTGTGATATGGCCTGTTTTGATTCTCTTATTGCCTATAAGAGGTCCGAGTGCCGATCACATCAGCTCCTCCCGACCAGCAGGGGGAGATAGCGAGCGGTTTAATATCACAGTGTTATCACATACTCGACATGCATCATTCAGGCGTCATCCGCTGCTAAGCAGACCTCACAAAGGCAGACATGTGGAGGGGTGCAGTCGGGGCTAATCCTCTTAAACTAGATTTATGGAAAAGCAAGCATGCTGCAAACATATCATACAGCACCAATTCGACATATGTTTGATGTGTAATCAAGTCTCAAGCTTTGGGTCGGCAAAAGCAGAATCAAATCATACAGAAAGTGTGTGGTAAAGATAAACAGATTTAATGGAGCACCCAGAAAATGCGACAAACAAGACCTGGGGTGAAATCTGGGACAGGGCATCCCCTCCTCTGTTTGAGTCAGCAACTCCTGTCTCTACAGTACTGCTGGTGGAAAAAGGAGTATGAGACTTTAATACATTTGATATAAAATATTCAAGCCTCATGCATTAATCTGCCTTTCCCCTTAGGCTCTGAGAACAATGTTTGCCTCATGCAGTTCTTAGATGACAAAAAGCAAGAACTCCACCTGCCTCTATACTAAAGACTTGCTCGGCTGGTACATGACCTAACCGCTACCTTTTTTGCTCATATAAGCACTATTTCCTTCGTGAAAATCACATAAATGATCTCTTCAAAAAGGCGTCAAACAGAACAAATGGAGACTTTGGCTGAAGTCTGCTTCACAGATGTTTTTCCTGAGAAACAGACTGCAGTAATCTCACATCTCTCTCTTTCTCTCTCTTATAGAGTTTCAGAAGCTGTCACAAAATGTGCTCAGTGCCATTTTACTTTTGATAGGACTTAAAGTGATAAAGATGCGGAGAGGAGTTTCAGATTTTAGAATGCATCATATGCCAACTGTCCTATATGGGAACCAGGTCTGTACCCACAGACCCCCTATTTGAGGATCGGTCTCAAATCTGCCCCCATTACTTTCAAAACAGTACAACAATGACCTTATTTTTCCAACTTTATTTGAAATTGAAATTATTTTGAACAGGATTTGGGAAAGGACCACGAACCTCGAAATTGGGTCACCTGAAGTGCTATCGCCGCCATCACAATGATCTTATTTTATTCAAACGTAGATGCTTTTCTCCTGTGTGTACTGTGCATGTAGACCAACTGATTACAGCTCCTACCTATCTGCAAAGAGAAACGACACCGAGCACCCAGAGCCATGGCCAAAAGCACAGCAGACTGCTGTAGCCCTGGAGGAGTCGAGAGCTGGCTTATCTAGGGCACCAGATTCACAGCTGGCCCCATCTGGACAAACAAGCATTGCAATCTCCTTCCACCTCAACCCTCCAAACACACACACGCGAATGCAATCGTGACATAATCTACACACACACACGCACACCAAACAGCATTTATTGAACAGCAAACGTACACATCAGCTGCTGTAGATTAGACACTGCTGCAGACCCCCATGTTTTTCCTTTAGATGCACCTCCAGCCATCGAAGGGTTCGCCGTGGGCCTGACCTAAAGCAAGATGAAGCTTGTCTGAACCGCGCACAAACAAAGAGAATATATTTAGCACAATACCCTCTCCGTACCCAGACATGTAAAAGGCAGGCTCATTTCGCCTCTCTCCCACACACGCAAACCTCCATTCTCTCTTCAAAAGTCATATCGAGACGTATTGGCAATCTAGCCAATCTTCTGGCAATCTAGCACAACAAGCGTCTCCGAGAGCCCTTTGACATTAAGCATTGAGAGGCAAGCATCGCAGCCCTTACCTCTATTATAAACATACTGCCTGCGGCTGTTTTGCTGCTCTCAGGACAGACTGAGCTCCCTGACAGAACAAAATCATCCATTGCTACAACTCTTGTCATACACAGCACGCTCAGCATAAAAAGGCTGTTGACTGGCAAGCTGAAAACATCACCTCATGCAGACAACTACAGCTGCCAGAGCTGATCATTCGAAACCAACACCCAGGGTACCAGACTTCAAATGTCTTTTTTAGGGAAGTTAAAGACAGCGAGTTGGTAGTTGGTTAGATCAGGGAGTTAAAGAGTTAGTTCACTCAATAATAAATAAAATTGCTGTTAATTTACACACTCTCAGGTCTTTGGTTTCAGTTTTGTACACTCTAAATTCTGCTGGGTTATTTTTAACCCAATGCTCGGTAAATACTGGACAGAACACAATTGGGTGATTCTCGCAAAATTAGACTTATGAGGTGTCATGAAACATTTCGATAAAAAAGGTAAATGCAATGTAAGAGTATCAAATAAAGAAGGATACAGTCACAAACATCTCTTCATGTACTATTTTGCACATGATTTCAAATTAAATCATACAAACCAATTATTTTTCACATTTAAGGGGAAAATTTTCATTACCGCAACGTGTCCATGACAGGATTTGGGTTCTTTGTCATGGAAAATATATAATTAAAAAATGTAAAAAATAAAAAGCTTCAGTGCATGTTATACTATAAACATTTACAGTAAAGAAACATGTGGCATATGGTGATCACATTGGTACATGTAGAGACAATAATAAGGAATATAAATGTGTCCAAGCAACACATCCTCACCCCATTTCGTCAATATTTGACGACACTTGACCATTCGTCATATGTTGACGTGAAGGGTATACCTTTCGCGTCATTTTTTGACGAACTGGGGACTTCAATACTATTACGTCCGTTGCATTCTCTTTCCTATTTTATTACCATTTGCGCGTCGGTTTAGGGTTAGATTTACATAATGACATCCCTACCCAAACCTAACTCTAACCCCAACGCCAGGTGACAACTGTTTCTAACCCCAACGCCAGGTGACAACTGTTTAATTTCGCGTACACTGTTTAATTTCGCGTACACTGTTTAATTTTGCGTAATCTAACCCTAAACCGACGCGCAAATGGTAATAAAATAGGAAAGAGAATGCAACGGACGTAATAGTATTGAAGTCCCCAGTTCGTCAAAAAATGACGCGAAAGGTATACCCTTCACGTCAACATATGACGAATGGTCAAGTGTCGTCAAATATTGACGAAATGGGGTGAGGATGTGTTGGTCCAAGACCAATTTTCTCATCCTCCACAACAATTTTCAATCATTGTTTAAGCCCTCAAGGAACCAACATTTAAAAAAAATTTTTGGAAGGGACATAATTGACTGTGACACTCAAGATGGCTCCCAGGTAAGCAGTTCTTATTTTTTCTCTCCAGATAAAAGTTGAATTTTTGTTTGTCATAGTACATAGACAACTTTTTATTTCTCATTACTGAAACATGAGTTTGTAAATGCATATATTTTATTTAATTTCATGTTGCGGTAATGATATTTTTTGAAAATGGTAATCTAAAAAATTTTAATAATTCTATAGGAATTTTTTTAAATCCTCTAAAAATAATGGTTATAGTAAGTTAAGACTTTAATCTTATATGTGCAAAAAAAAATGGCTTCAAGGGCTTTTTAAAAATTCTGATGCTGGACACCTTCTAAATCTGGATTTCGTGAGAATCACCCAATTGAGTCATAAATAAACCTATATGCTGGGTTGTTTCAATGTAATGCTGGGTTGTTGCAACTCATGATTGGGTTAACAACAATCCAGCATAGTTTTATTTATAACCCAACATGTGTTCTTGTCCAATATTTACCAGGCATTGGTAATAAAAAACAGCAGAATTTACAAAACTGTACCTTTTTGTCACTGGCGTGGTACCCTCAAATGTCAATTTTTGTACCTTTATGGGTATGCAACATATTAACATGTTTTTTGGGGGTATAATATTATACCCTAAGGACCTACTGTGTACCTAATGGGTTAGGTTTTAGGGGTACAAAACCTTTAAAGGTACACAATAGATCCTTAAGGTACAGTAATGTACCCAAAAAGGTACAACATTGCATACCTGCATAAAATTAGGGTACCACTTCAGCGACAAAAAAGATAACAGTTTTGTACCTTTTTCTGACAGTGTATCTGCAATTTAGACTTTCAAAGTACTTGCATCACATGAATCACAAAGAACCAAGATTTTAGGTTAAAATCTTCTTCAGGAACACCTACATTTGGGTGGCCTGAGGGTGAGTTAACTAACAGGAAATAACATTATGGGAAAACTAATGGTTTAATACGTGGTTTGAATCTGATTGTGAAGACGGTAATCTAATCCTTACTCATGTAAGCAATACACATAGATTCTGAAGTAAATGTCTGACATGAGTCTTTTTGAATGACATCATTTTGCAATGACATCTTTTTTATTTTAATAAAAATATCAGACAATGTTTTTCTATATGAATATTTTGCTCCACTTGTGAAGTATACCTTGTATTAATCCACCAAAATCCAAACACGAGTAATAAAATCACTTTGCCTTTTCATGTTTATGTGACAAGTGTGGTAGTTCCACAGAGACGCTAGAATGTCAATTGGCACTGATTGTCTAGTTTGACACAAATATGCACAAAAGTAATTCGATTGTCGTAGAAACAAAGTATATATTTAATATAAAATAATGCAAAATGTCACACGCAGCTTGGCAGGTGGAGAGAGTGTGCGCTTTTACGTAGCAGACCCCATTTGGTACTTTTTACTGTTGGGTAAAATAAAATCATGAATAAAAAATCCATTTAATAATAAAAGGTAAAAATAAATAAACTGGTAAGAAATAGTTATGGCCAGTAACTTTTCACCATTGGCAGGCAAGTGTGGCAAAAACTTTATTGTACACCCAGTGCATACCCCTCCTGAATATAAAGTATCTTAAATACGAATAGATCTTGCCTTTAAAAAGGAGCTGTAGGCCTGAAAGAGAAACCCATCCATTTAACTGTGACTTTCAAATCTCAAAGCTATATCTCTCCTTAATCTTTATTATTCCCTCTGAGCGTTGCTGGCCCGGCCAGTCAGATGGAAGGGTGAACTGCACTGTTGCCATTTCTAAGTTAGGAGGGGAGCTACTTACAATGGATACATTAACTGTTTTCCCATGCAGATGGCTGAACGATTTCCGGAAGGCAGACACACACACACACACACACACACACACATACACTAAGGTGAGGGATGTGTGGGAAAGGCCACCAGCCTTGATTTGACTTCAAAATGCTAGCAAAAGCACATCTTATCATATTCCTGCAGAGCAATGTGCCACGCTGGGATCAAAGTGCTTCAGTTTAATGTTGAAGGACCCGTATGCACAGCCCTCGGTGAAAACTGGAAAGCGGTCCTGCAAATATTTGCAGAAATGTGCATGTTTGACAAGGTGAAAGGAGAGGAACTCTTGTCGGCTTTAATAAAAGTGCGAGATGAAGGGCAGGTACATGTAAGCATCAGTTCTGCAACTCTCGGTGTGACTTTAGTATACAGTACTTGAGTGTGTGGTATAAACAGCATGGTAATGGCAGGTGGAAACATTTCTGGCTACACACTGCATACATACAAACTCAAACTTACAGTGATGTCTTATCTCCTATAGGAAATTAATTGATTTAAGACCACCACTTGAGCCACCTCAAAGGATAAAAGGACCCTGCGGCCAAATATATTCATGACTAGATGAAAGTTAAAATGGATTCAACTCGTTTGGTCTTCACACAAGAAGCAAAAGTCTTGCAAACCACCTTAAAACTAAAAAGTGTCACCCAGATGCTAATAGAAAAAATGAATGGCACACAAATATTTCAGTGTCGACCATGACGCAAGCATGAATGCGGCAATGGAGCTGTACACTTCAAACCCGCGTCATCTCATCTGCGTGGTCATTTTCTCCACTCGCACATGCTGTCAACACAGCATTAGACTTGCCAGAAACAACAAAGCCCACTATTGCATAAGGCGTGTGGTGAGTCATTTAAATAAGATAAACATTGACCCACTCACTAGTCAACTATTTGACTACTTTTGAAATTACGAAAGCTTTACCCGCTGAAGCACACAAAGATACACATTTGCATTTACACAAGCATTTTAATTCGAAATGAATTGCAGTGCCATACGAACGGACAACCTTGAAGTTGCAGTTGCAGTAACACACTTGCAACCATAATGCACGTACGCAGCATGCGAGAACCTTATGGCAGCCGCAGCGCAATAAATCTGCCGTCTGAAATCTTTAAGTAATGACATCTGGGCAGCGCCTCAAGGGAAGCTAAATGCAATTGCAGAGATTTTTTGCAGTACACTACCCAGTAAAGGTTAATAAGCAAGCTGAATTAATGACAGCTGCCAAAAGCAGCTCAAAACCATGCCGCTACTGTATAAGCAAACATCTCACGTCACCTTCAAAAATAAAGAGATTGCAAAAAACACACTCCAAACGTCCCAGAGGAAAACAGCATTGCTCAGAGTTTTCTCAATAGAGTTCTCATTTATGTTTCATTTTTTATTTGTCGCAGAGTTTTTTTTTAAATTGCTATGAAAATACAGAAATAAGACTTTATTATTTCAACCTATAGTACAAAATAAATGGTAAAAATGGTCCCTAGCTGTCACTGGGGCAGTACTGTTTCAAAAATACACCTGAAGAGTTTATATAAGTACCTAAGGGGTACATATTGGTACCAAATATATACATATCTGTACCTAAATAGTAGGGATGCGTGGGGAAAAAACTAATGCGGGGTTAGTTGTAACACGGACTGTTTACATAAAAAAAAAACTGTGTGTCAAATTTATTGTTTTTCATATCTTTAATATTGATTGAATAAGGTCACTTCAAAGATTGAAATCATAGTGAAATGAATGGCTAAAATCCGACTTTGATGCTCATTATCTCTCATAATTTGATTTTGAAACTGTAGTATGGTTATAACAGACTGGGTCACATATGAAAATTTTTTTGTCATACTGTAATTGTGCTGTTTTTTCTCACATATTTAGACATTTGTATCCATTTATAATTGAACTATTGTTAGAAAAGTGCTGGATGAATGAATACAGTGTGGATACCTGTCTATTATAGACAGATATATAAACAATATCCACTTCAAGTATCAAAATAGTATTGAAATATTTGCCTGCAAACTTAATTTTTAGCAAGTGTTACAACTAACCCCCTGCCTGTTGCAATTAACCCCACCTATGGGATAAGTTGTAACGTTTGCACTTCTCGTCATGTTTGGTGTAATTGTCCAAGAATGGTAAGTACTAGAAACGGTTGTTCAAATGGTTCAACGGTATTTCATGCATTCTGATTTATTAACAGTTTAAGAATTGGTTTCCTCATGCTTAACAAATGCAAAGAATCAAAAAAGCAGTTGGATGTGTTACAGAGTATTTCTGTGCTAAATGAACTTCGCCAGGGTTCGAACAAGTTTCTGAAAGTTTTTTCGATTACAGGTTCAGCCGACGTTTCAGGGGTACACTATATGTATCACTTGTTTTTATAAGCAATTCCCCGGGAAAACCACCCACACGCAAATCAGCGGGAGAGCTAAGTAACGGCATCACTTCAAGCGACAGCTTTGTTTTATATCAAATTCAATAATGGCACAAAAGAAGATGTGTGTTTTTGGATGTAAAGATAAGAAAGCCAGCATCATGGAAACAATGGATAAAGTTTGTTTATCCGGGGTAGCAGCAGAGTTTTGCATGTGTGTTTGTTTAACGCTGGATTTCATTGAAAAGTCCCAGACGGGTCATGAGTTGCATGCGGTAAGACAACTTCTGTGTTATGTTGGAAATTGGCGCGTACGTGCATATTATATAAATGACACAAACATTTAGTGAATCATAAGTTATCCAGTCAGTGTTGTATAATGTGTTGATTCGGACTCGCTCCTCCCGCAGCTCGTAACTCCTCCTTCCGTATTTTTTCGTATGTTATTGGAAAGAAACTGTACAGCTAATCTGTTAATAAATCCGATAAAACTAAAGAAAGACTCTTTGGAGATATAAAGGATGTGATACTACTCTATAGGTACTCAAGATTAACATCAGATATGCAGAAACAGCGTGTGTTATGGATGCATTTCATGAAATTATGGTGGTTCATATTGCATGTACTTGTTTGTGATATCCTGAAACTTGCTGATTAGTTTACTTGGCCTTTTTCTCAGTAGAAACATCAGAGACCTATAGTCTGTCCCATTTGCTCTCCATGAAAGAGATAAGGCAAAGAACAAAATGTATAGAAGCTTTTAACCCCCCCCCCCCAAAACAATACAGTAGAGAATAAAGAAGTAAACATTCCTTATTTCTAGAACAACAAATTCTACCAGAAGGTAAATTTGTAACTGACTGTGATTCTTACAAGAAGTGCATTCAGGTAAATGAACAAACTCTGTGTCACGCACCGTAAAACACTGGAGGTAGAGCATCACTCCCGAGCACGTCTGCGTCAAAGTACATCCTTTGTGTTTTATCACCGTGCTATTTTTATACACTTTGTTGCCTGTTCACATCAAACGCATTCCCCCGCCAACCTTCCTTTCCGTAGGCTTGTGACAGGTGCTTTAAGAGATGCCGGGTATTGTTTGTGTATAACTCAACTATCAATGATTTAATAAAGAGATGTGGCGGGGAGAACATCCTCAGCAGAGCATCCTATTTTATAATTCACACTGTTGCCTGACAGGTTGAGAAGACCTCAGTCGACGACATTTCTCACTTGCGTTATTCAGGAGACGTTCAAAGTTTGCTTTGGGGTGTGACCGGGCGTTACAGATCACGACTGGAAATGATGGAAGATTAGAGAAGCGTTAAGTGTTGGCTTTTTTATCTCCCCGAGTGTGTTTACATTATCCTGCCGAATAGGCTTTTATCATGCAGGGATTGCACCGATGACATATTTGCTTCTGTCCTGGACATCTCTCATCACATCCACTAGGCATACATACACAATCATGCACTTACACACAATGATAGAAGACACACACAGGCTCACATGCATTGACTTAATAGCTTTTATACTGAGCTTATGCAATATTTATCCTCTAACCGCATATATTTAAATGTATATACATGCATATTAAAGATAAATCCAAAAAGCTTACACAAAATACTACTTTAGGCGGCATATTCTTGCATGTTTCACACAGACAGGCACGCACATACATAAATGCACAATTTCAGACAATTTTCGAGACAACGCATCTTCTAGCAAAAGTAATCAATGTATGATTACAATGTTTGCAGCCTCATTTCTGATGGGTTCATAACTCATTTCATTATTTTCCCTACCCGTTAAAAATGTTTTTTTTACAGTTTCCATCGTTATGCTAAAATTATTCTATGCTTATTTACGCACACATATTAAACTCCTTCACAAATGAATGCTCCAAAGTATCACCCTGATATTTTTGATATTACACTTAATAGTATTTCGGTTTGGATGTGTAATTTGTTGTATGCAAGACCTTAAGAGGCTTTCTGGGTATAAACGCTCAATGTTAAAGACAGTAAAGGAAAAAAATCTTGATTAGATATACTAAAAAAAGATTTGTTGGTTCAACTTAACTCCTACCCCGCCAGCATTTTTTTAAAAAGTTGCCAGCCAGCGCCAGCATTTTTTTAATGATTTTCATAAAAGTTTAATGCCTTCCAGAAAATGTTCTTCTTTAAATAAACATACAATATATCAAATGAAAGAACACATTTTGTTTATTAAAATTAAAATTATTATTTGATTAAAAGAAAGTTGTGCAATAACTGTTGTGTCAACTAAAATTTTTAAGATGAATAGCCTCAAAATTTTAAGGCAGCCAGGTAACTTACTTTTTTTAGTTTTTTACCACACACAAAAAAAACACTTCAGAGCCTGTGTGCTGTCAATCAGGCCACATCCCCATCTGAACTTGACTTAAAAAACAGATAAGGACCCTAAAGCAATACACAGTACATTCAGGGATCAGTTAAGCTATTTCTCTAAGCTAAGAGTCTCCAGTCAATGTGGATGAAGGGGAGAACCAGAGAAAGCCTGCAGAGCTCCATCAGAAAGAGTTCATCTGACAGCGGCCCTCCCAGCAGTCCAGTGAGCCAAGTCCAGTGAAGCCTCCATCTATAACCCAGTACATCATCATTATTCTTCGTGTACTTTAGTACTTCTGTCATCGTGGGCGTTTTGATGTACAGTATAATAGCAGGTGGAGAAACCCTAAATCTCACGTCCATCTACTTATCTATCCATTCCGGGTCAAATTGATAACTTGGATGCTTCACATATAGGTAATTCAATACAGAGGATATGCAATAACTGAATGTAATCCACTTTACTCTGCCACAGCAATATGCAATAATGTCATGTCATATCTTGTTATGGGACAAGATGTGCATTTCAGCCCATCCATTCATTCATGGAGGCCATAAGAGACCAAATACGAGAGTGCGGCACACACATATCTGTGTGGTTTCATGAGGACAGAGAGAGAGACATCTGGGCAGGTGTGAAGCATGCTGTGTTTAAGGACACATCAGTCAACTTGGATACATCATTTCCGCATTAACCCCATTGAACGGAAGTACCCAGCGTCTGTTATATTGTAGGTGTTTGTCCTTTATGTGGGATGCTTGAAGTGTATGCTTGTGTCTTCGATGCACGGCACGTATTTTACAGTCATCAAATAATTTAGCTTTAAATCTGCTTAATCCCAGCTTTAGGCCATTCAGAAATACTGCTTTGTTGGCAGAATCCATTTAGAGTCTAATAAAAAAGCTCATTTACAAGAGAACCTGTCAGATGCACCTAGAGGGTTTTGCATTTGAGATCTTCATATATAAATAACTACTTTGTCAGGTATTTGGATTATTTTAGGGATACTTGACTAAATGTTATCCCGCAGGATGCTCTTATGTCAACCTGCTTTATTAGAAAGATAATGCTTATCAACTACAACAAAATGTTTACATGGTTCCCACACCTTAGTTAACTTCAAATTCAAGGACCTTTCAAGGATTTCCAGGTCCAATACCCTCAAATTCAAGGACTAAATGTGGGGACACATTTCAAGTGAGAGCAAGGTTACATCGTGTTACCTTTTAAGATACATTGTTACAGTTCCCTTTCGGGGGAACTCGCGCTGCGTCACTGCGGTGACACTTTGGGGACGCCTCCAGGGGTAAGTGTGTCAGATTGTCTACATCAAATTCAACCAATGGTGAGGCTATACGCCAAACACAGGGTGACGCTGGAGCCAGGAAGTATATCGCTATCTAAAATATTGCCAAAGACGGCGTTACAGGGACGCAGGAAGTATGGCAAGGGAGACAAAGCGTCTGGTTCCCTTCTCAGGGAACAACAGTTACATATGAAACCCGAGACGTTTTCACACAACTATGCAAAAAAGCATTTTGGTATGAATCAACATTCGCATAAAGAAGATATAAGCATTTAAATCAGACAGTTTAGCACGTGTGCTTAAAAAGTCTAGAATTTTATGATATTATCCTTCACTACACAGATAATAATATGGATTTTTTTCCAGAAAACTTCTTGCATAAAATAGATTCAATGACATGTATCTATGTATGTATATTTTCAAAAACCACATTCACAAACTTTCAAGGATTTCAAGGACCCGTGGGAAACCCTGTGTCTACCCTAGTCCACATGAGCACCAAACCTGCATGAAACCCAACCAACCTCAACATCAAAATGCTATGTTATCCATTTCAGTAGATAAACTTCAACTCTATTAGCAAACATGCTCAAACTACTGCAATGGATCAGGATTTAATTCCACTTCATCTGTGGATTACCAGGGGTTAAAGAAAGTTCTGTCTGTTTTCACATCAGAGCATCACAGCATCACCGCAGTTTCAGAGTAAATGGAAACAAGCAGCTTGTGGCATTCTGTGTTTGTTGTTTGTCATCCTATGATGTCACATTGGTTACAGTCTAGCTTCATCCAATGCTAAAAGATTGCTTTGTGGTTAAAAAAAACATCCGAATATCGTTGTCCATGTTGTTCTGAACGGGACATCCCCAGCACTTAAAAAAGCCCCATTAATCATTTACATTTTCTGTCACATGCGTTCTACATGTTTCTCTTTCTGTGCATTAATATTTCAGTCTGCTCCGCCACATCCGTCCCCCAAACTTCCCAGCGGACATTTTGTTCACATAAATCACACAGTGACATTAAAGAAGCCTAAGATGGCCTTCGCTGCCACTTACTGCAAATACACATCGGGGCGCATCAATCTCGCCCCCTCTCTACAGTCAAAGAGAGTCTAGTGCTCACGGCACACTAAAATGTCAGAAAACAAAACAAGGCCACTCCTGAGAGAAACGCTTGTTAATGCACAGTTACACTCAGACCAAAAGGACAACTCGAAGTCCATTGAAAATGTCACGTCACGTCTTAAGGAAGAAAAAAATCATCTAATATACAAGACAGAGGCTGCAGAGTATGGTACTTTATTTTGGAACGGCCTGGGAAGTATCATTACTTTTCCGGGAAGACTGAGAAGTACCACCCGGAGGTTTGTCTCTTACTCTTTGAGCCTCCAGGCTTGCGATTGGTTGTTAATGAACATGTGACCATCCCGCTGCTGGTATCTGGGGAAAGCGTTGTGGCTGCATCAGCTGGATGTGCGCTCCTCTCGGCCCAACCTCGTTGACCTCCCTTGAGACTGCACTAAATGGATCTCTGACTTTCTAACCATTAGTCCCAGTGTATGATTATATGGTACACCTTCCCCACTGGAGCTCCAGAGGTTGAAGTACACAGTGCACTTGAGTGCATACTATATGTTGGCGCGTCAAAATTATTAATCGCCGCATCCGAGCGGTTCTCTTTCTCAGGCTTTCCATTTAAGAACCTAGGCGGGGATTTTCTGGTTACTTTATTTTACGGGCTTTAGGCTGACAGCGATCTTGCGCACCATCCCGACGCTGCCTCCCTTTCATACCTGACAAAATCGGCTCAAGCATGCCGGCTTCTGACTGTGGCGCAAAAAGGTGTGCTTGGAATCACAATGACGCGTTTGTGAAGAAGGCAGATAGCCAGCTGCATATAGAGCACCAGACGCCCACTGACTCCTTACACAGGAAGTAATGAGGCTTGGCTCATGACCAATCCCTCCTAACATAGAAAGGACACAGGGACAATCACACACACATGCAGGAAGCTCAGGCACGAGCAAGGAAAATAATAAACGGAGAAACAAGGAGAGATGGTGATGGAGGAGGAAAGAGAACCAGTGATAATATCATAGTAGGAAGTGTAAAGGAAGTTGACGCGCAGTCTGAAGATAAGGACAAGACGACCAGATCATGTTACAGTGCTGCGGCTAATGGACGCCTGTGTGCCATCCTTCAGAACAATGGAATAATAACATAGACATGAATGAGACATTGTCCAGTGTGCTCTCATTGGGGGGGGAGTTCAAATGATGTAATAATCTCTGATTCAGTTAGGGTCCTATAGAATATGTGATACAGTTTCACCCAATTACAATTCAAAAACTAATTAAATATGAGATCATTTTGCATTCACAAAACCTAAAAGATCCTCAAAGTTCAAGCATGGATGTACTGTCTGTATCAGATTTGTATTATATTATTATTTTGTATAAGTGATGCATTACGCAACACAGTACTTTACAGTACAGAGGGTGAAAACAATAAGCAACAGAAAATGTAATGTCATACCGAAAGCAGCTAACAAAAGCATACACTGCTAGAAAAAATGGTACATATCTTTTTGAAAGATACTGCCCCAGGTGACCATTTTGAGCAGTCTGTGATCCTAAACTTTTGACCAGCAGTTTATTGCTTTCTTTTACTCGCTTGTTTTTTGCTAATATCTGCATTACGCCGGTTGCACACCAAACGTGTCAGCAGCGTGTAGGCGTAGCATAAGCAGCGCATGAGGAGAGCGTTTGTGCTTTCACACTGGCTGTACTGGCGGTAAGCTGCACAGTGCGCGGTGCAAATGGAAAAATCTAAAGCTCACATTATTTTTTGACATACATTTATGAACAAAACCTCTTCGAGAGGTTTTTTATATAACAGTGATTTGTTAAAGATAAGGGTTCAACACAAGTTAATAAGAAAGATGAGGATTCATTTAGTGCAGGCCAGAGTGTGAATGACATTCTTCTGGCAACTGTGTTTTTTTTTATATATTTGATTTCTTTAAAATTAAAAAAAGTGAGCGTTTAAAACACAATTGGCTTAACATTCATGGTTTTATGGTAAAATTTCCCTTTTTTCACGATGATCCACAAGCACTTAAACTATAAACAATGCACTGTCACTTTAATTGAGCGCAAGGAGCGCAGCAAAAATAAGACCTGGTGCTGAAACAATTGTGGCACTGCTACTTGTAGCGAGCGAGACAATGAGTACAATCCAAATGCAGAAGTTTATTAAAAACAACCAGGCAAACAAGATAAAAGGGTAATCCATAGCAGTAATCCAATAAACTGGCAAAAAGGTCATAGCATAAAACATGAACATGGAGGCAATGGCAATAGCTATGAACGCTCGGTACACAGATAAACTGACAATACTTCACAATCTGATAGAGAAAATGGCATGGCTTAAAGGGACACTCCACTTTTTTGAAAATATGCTTATTTTCCAGCTCCCCTAGAGTTAAACATTTGATTCTTACCGTTTTGGAATCCATTCAGCAGAACTCTAGGTCTGGCGCTAGCACTTTTAGCATAGCTTAGCACAATCCATTGAATCTGATTAGACCATTAGCATCGCGCTAAAAAATAACCAAAGAGTTTCGATATTTTTTGTAGTGATATTACGCACTGCCCGAAAATAGTCCCCTGTTATTGAAAGTAATCAAGGGGACTATTTTCGGGCAGTGCGTAATATCTTAACTCAGCAAAGTTCCTAATTATTACCTCAGTTTGAGATTATAGTTCCTACCCATATCTGCCTAGAAAATCGCAACTTTTAATTTTCCGTCGGTGTTAGTACACGATGTAACTACAGAAGAGTCAAGTTTTAAATAGGAAAAATATCAAAACACTTTTTGATTTTTTAGTGCGATGCTAATGGTCTAATCAGATTCAATGGAGTGTGCTAAGCTATGCTAAAAGTGCTAGCGCCAGGGTGTCACCTGGTGGTGGGATGAATGGTTCTCTCCCATTCCTTACACCACTTCAACGCCGCTTTTGCTGCACGAGTACGCACTCCTTACGCTTGCACTATAAAATCTCTAACTTGTCAACATGGGCACCGAAAAAAATGTGCCGCATGCGGGTGTGAAACGGGTTAACACAATTATACTGTTGGGTTGGTCTAAAGTAAGTTGAGCCCTCACAGTCTTTCTTTTTACTAAAAAGGTTTTCCTAAAAATATTTGTGTGAAAAATAAAACAAAAAATATTGATTCTTGACATCATATTAAATATTTATAAAGCATTACAACATAAAATGTTTCAATACTTTGATAAAGATTTTTCCCCTTACGGCAGTGGTTCTCTAACCTTTTCAATATGCGGCCCCCCTTTGAGTACTGTGCATCCCTTTGCACCCCCCCCCCAAAGAAAATGTATGACATAAAACATTCTAAAACTTAAATTTTTAATTAAACAAAACATATTGAATT
Source organism: Paramisgurnus dabryanus (assembly GCF_030506205.2). Classification (NCBI taxonomy): domain Eukaryota; kingdom Metazoa; phylum Chordata; class Actinopteri; order Cypriniformes; family Cobitidae; genus Paramisgurnus; species Paramisgurnus dabryanus. Next base: position 50,337,613 of record NC_133337.1, on the reverse strand, counting down.
ATACAATGTAGTGCTGTTGGTTTGTAGCCTTATTTTTCTAAGGTTTAATTACACAGAATTCATGATGAATTAATGTATTATATAAAATTTGGTCAACCCTGGCACCATCTCGCGACCCCCAGTTTGAGAACCACTGCCATACAGAACACAATCGGCCATTTCTACCCACAAAACAAATTCTGATCTGTTCAACAACAACACCTTTCCTGATTAATGTACATCTATTCCAAGAACGAAATCTGTACTCAAACCATCTCACCACAGTCCCATGTCGGGTTTCTTTATTATGAAGAAAATATTTGACTTAACAGCCTCGCAAGTAGCTTTACTCAACATTAATGGGGTAATTTGTCATAAAGACCTCAGTTTCCATCCACTGTTCTCTGGCGTGCATGCCAAAGAATGGAACACAGACACTGCCAACAAATGTATAAATGAAAAAGACAGCCATGTGGTCTGTAAGAACTCCGACCGTATCCTTCTTCTGCCCCTAGGTCTGGGGCTTCTCCTTGGCTATTCACCCCTCCCTTATCAGCACTCGCCCGAGGCCGCTTTCAGCTCGAGAGCAAATTCACTACACTGAGAAACAGAGAATATGTTGTTTTAAATTATATATAAGCTTCTCTTTACACAAGCAGTTTGCTATGCTCTCGCTGTTGACAGGGGATTGGATCCAGCTTACACATGCACACATAACAGTAAAAAAAACAAAAATAAAATTCAATAAAAGTCAGCCATGATGAGAATATCGCCCTGGGGCATAAAGATGCAGCTCTCAGTTTGTTTGTTTTCCTCATAAAACACAAGGAAGGTTAACTGCATAGATTCGTATTTGCAATAAACCTTTCAGTGATCTCCGAGATACAATTATTGAGGAATAAGTGGAAGCAGTAATGTGGAAATGCATTAAAGCAATATATGCTATTGCCTTCTGGTTGAGGGGCTGTTTGAAGTCTCTGGGCTGGATGACATTCAAACTCGACGCTGGTAAATTGCATTTGACACACAAAATTGATGGCCTATTTTTAACACCTTGCTTTATAAATAAACACCGTTCCGGATTTGATTAGAGGAATACATCGAATTAACATGCAGACTTATGCTAATTCCCATGCAGCTCACATACATACAGGCCTATTTCTATTTTGGGGACAATCTGGTGGGATAAGAAAGATGGTTGTTTTTCCATTCGTGGATTTAACATGAACCAATGTGCTTGAATTCACATTGACTTTAGAATTCATGAGATTATCATACATCGACATGCATGAAATCACGGACACATATGTTACAATGCAAACACCATTTCTTATGTGCAACCCCTTCTGATCTAAAATTCCCAAAAGAAATCATAACACAAACTAGCGTCGCTCCTTCGATTTTATTTTCTAGCGTCTGTGAAGTGTCATAGCGTGCAGCCACTGCCTCAAGTCTACCTGCCATACCTACTGCAGTACTCGTATCTTCACTTATCTAAATAGAATCTCCACCCTATGACCTGATGTCCACCGAGAGGACGAGAGCGGCACCCTCTCCAGCTATACACCTCCTCTATTGCCTCTCTCTCTCTCTCTGTATCCTTCTGCATCTGTTACCTGTGAGGCAGCTTCAGATCAGACAGAATCCCTGTGCCTAATGATACACCAGACCTAGATGGAAAAAACATACTAATGGTATGGTATAAAAGACCACACTGGGAGTTATTATTCCTGTAGAACACAGAGGAAGTGGGCAGATCTTTGTCCGTATTACATAGAGCCGATGAAAATGAGGGGAAGAAAACATGTTCTCTTATTACCATGCAGAACTAATGAACTCAGAAGCGTGAGCACTATTACACTGCTCGGCTGCCTGTTTTGTAATACTGAGCGGATAGCTAGAATGTGTATCTATTGTGTATGAAGTTTGATTTTGTTTGTATAAGGAAGCAAATTTAACAAACCTTATAGCGTGTGGCTCAAATCAGGTCTTTTTCAAACTAGCCAATCACAAACAAGAGGACAAACTGGGTCGTCACGTGCACACGACCAGAAACAGTTTGCAGACCCACACTCATGCTTATTAATGATAACAAAATAGCACACTTACGTGTCCTGAACCGATGGTGTGGCCGAGTAGGCTTGGTGGAAGGGCCCTTGGAGGAGCGTCCGTGATTCCACCGCTGCCCGGGCTTCGAAGGGGCCGCGAGGGTGGAGGTTGGGTGGGCTGCTTGGGTGGTAGTAGTGCTCGCTGTTGACTCAGTACTAACGGTGGTCGTACTCGGCGGCCCGGCCCATGATGCGTTCTGGCCCACGCCTTCCCCATTGGGTTTTTTGACAGTGGTGCTGCGTGGGGTCACCTCCTTTCCTCCCGGTGGGACTGGATTGGTGGCTCGGGTGGTGGCGGTGGAGTTGGTCACTCGTGTTCCCACTCTGTTATGCAAGTGCGGGGCTCTGTTTCCCGGGCCTCCCCCTAACGCCCCACCACTTCCTCCACTGCTGCTACTGCTGCTGGCCGTGTGGTTGGAGGACTGCCCAATTCGAGTTCTTTGCACTGTTCCTGTGCCCTCAGCAGCCCGGGTGGCCGAACCTGGAGGCACAGAGGGCACTGCGGAAGTGGTTGATGTGGAGCCATCGGGGCCTTTGGGTAGGGCACTGGGTTTGGATAAGAAAATAGGGTCCTGTCCAATGCGATTGGCATCCACCAGGTCAGTTGGGACATAATCCTGCACCGAGCCCACCACAATCCATTTAAGAAGCATCAGGCTGAGGCCCAGGCCAACAAAACCCATCAGCAGGGGCACAACGCAGAGCCATGTTTGCTGGCGGGGCCACACCGCACAGGGGCCACAGCGGAGGGGCCCTGGGGCCTGGGGAGAGGCTTGTTCACCCCCGGGCTCCTCCAGGGTCATGGTCTCCATGGTGGCCCCTAGTGCCGTTCTTTCACTCATGCTTCTGGTGTTCAGGGCCCAGCCAGAAAGCAGTGCAAGCAGTGGGGGGAGCTGGGGAGGGATCCAAAACTAGGCATCTCATTAATATTCAAACTCATCCACAGATACAGACACATGCAATATTAACTCATAAATTATACAGCAAACACTTGACTATACATGAACATGTAAATGTTAATCCTATACAATACAGCACAGCAAACCTTAACCGAAAAACACCAACAGTCACGTACACGAGCGCTCACTCATACACACACTCGGTCAGTAACCAAACAGGACTGGGTTTGGGGAGGGGGGAAGCAGGTTCTGGTAACAAGCCTCTGTTTAGTTCAGCTTCTCTAGAACCGATGGTAATTCCCAAGATGCTCCATATAAATGCAATAATTAGAAGAAAAAAATAAGTTTGCGGGTAAAGACACGGATCTGTTGGTGTTTTGCCCGGAGTCAAATTTCCTTGTAAATCCGCGAGTGCCTGAGCGAGGGCAGCTCCCTGCTGCAGATCTTCTCTTCTCACAGCTGCATTAACGCGTCGGTCGTCGCGGCTGGCGCAGCCCTGCCTCTGTATGTGTGCGCGAGTGTGCGTCTAGGGAAGCTCAGGTAGCGGCAGAAACACAGCTCCACTCCAGGAACTGATCTGCGTGCCTATCTCTCTCTCCCCCGACACACCGCTTCGTCCCTGGCTACGCGGCTCAAATCTTCCCTCTCGTCTTTCCAGCGGTGCTTCGACGGATACGGACAGCCGGTAATCCACACCACGGAAGAGAGCGGCAGAATGATGTACTGTGATCAGGCAGAGACCACTGGGAGGGTAAAATCCATCTGATCCCTTTCTCAATCCCTGCCCTCAGTTCTTCCCTTCTGACAGTGCACATCCGAAGCTCTGCCACACATCCATCATTGCACCAGAATTCAAAGGCAGTCCTGTCTCTGGTTTGCTACATTCCCACACTGAAAGGACTCAGACCTTGGCAGTAATACAGGCATAGAGAATGCATGAGAAGCTCGAGAGAGAGAGCGGAAACGAGAGAGAGAGAGAGCGCGCAAGCGATAGAATGTACGATGGAGAGAGAGCAGAAGAGGAGGGAGAAAGAGAGAGAGAGAGAGAAAGAGTGTGTGTGGGTGAGCAGGGAGGGGTGGAAGAGAAAGCGCTGCTCTGAAAACTGATGCGGCTGCTTTACTAAGAGGCTGCAGTGTGTGTGTAGTTGTCTGCATGTGTGTCTGTGTGTTTTCTGCTTGGTGTGTGTTTTACAGATGGGTGCGAATGATACTAGTTTTAAATTTCTTTAGGAGACGCACTTTTTCTTTCATCTTATTTGTCTGCATAAGTCCAGACAGACGTCCACTGACTGTGTCTGTGCTTTCATCAGTATGTGTGAATAGACAGAAGAGGTTTTTTTTTTAAGAAAACGATCCGGCTGGGTTTTAGAAGGAGGATGGGTCGGAAGGTAAAGAGAGAAATAATGGACAGAAGGCAGAAAAAGGGAAACAAGAAATTGATGTAATAAAGCCAGCCAGCAGTATTTAAAACAAATGCAACAGTTAAAATCTGACTCAACGTCTCACAGATGCACCTGTAGGTAGAATAGAAGTGAAACTGACAGTCTTGCTAACTTCTTTAAAGCCTATATCAAAAGACCAAAAGATATTTATTTAGATTTATGCATTTGGCAGACGATTTGATCCAATGCGACTTACGGCTCAGCAAACAATTTAGCATTTACAAAAAGTCTTCTAAACCCGGATGTCTAAGCTAAAAAAGGCTAAATTTGGGCCGTCAGTGAAAATGTAATAGACCATAGCGCAAAACATTTAAAATAAAATAATAAAAACAAAACATATAAAATAAAATAATAAAAAATATATATAAAATAAAATAATAAAAAACATAACATATAAAATAATAAACAACAACACATATAAAATAAAATAATAAAAAACGTATCAAATAAAATAATAAAACAAAACATATAAAATAAGATAATAAAAACAAAACATATAAAATAAAATAATAAAAAATAAACCAAAACAATAAAAAACAATACAATAAAAAACTAAACAATAAAAAACAAAATAAAATAAACAAATAAATTGTCTAAGCTTAAAAAGGCTCAATTTTGGCTGTCAGTGAAAATGTAATAGACGTCTAACCATAGCGCAAAACATATAAAATAAAATAATAAAAACAAAACATATAAAATAAAATAATACAAAATATATAAAATAAAATAATAAAAACATAACAATATAATTATTGTTTATAAAAATAATAAACAAAAAAACATATAAAATAAAATAATAAAAAAACCAAAACAATCAAAAAATACACTAAAAACAAAACAATAAAAAACAAACGGAAATAAATTGTCTAAGCTAAAAAAGGCTAAATTTGGGCTGGAAGTGAAAATGTAATAGACGTCTAACCATAAATAAAATAATATAAAACAAATCATATTAAATAAAATAAAAATAATTGAATTGAAATCACTGTTGACTATCCTTGGTGGAATATTATACATCTCGAAAGTATTTGGCAAAAACGACATGTAACCAGATTTTTTGGTGTAGAAGTGGGTTACTCATAGCCGGACTAAAGGTTGAAATGGTGACTATTGCTTGCTGGGAGTTAATAACAAGCTATACATTCAATCAGCCATATGAGTTCTCTAGGGAATTAAACCCGTGACCTTTGCGCTGCTAACACAACACTCTACAGAAACAATAAGCCTAAGGAGCACAGCTGAAACACTTTAATGTTAATATGAAATTAAGCAATATTTAAGCTTAAATAAATATTAGTATTTAAATTCAAACCTTATTTCAACCATATTCCTGGTCATTTTCCTCCTTAGCCAAATTTAAAACAGACAGCAAATAACATCAAATGTCTTACAACTAATGCTTTGTCCATTTAACATTTACATGTGATTTTACAATAAATTCCCACACATTTGTAAAAGAAACGTATAGCCTTTTAACTCATTAAAAAGGGTTAATTTTCTTCAGGCATTTCTCCAAGAATCTGCTTGCACACATAGGACAACAGACCGCAGTGCCAAAAAAGCAAAGCTTGTGAAGATATTGTTATGGCAACCGTTGCAATATGATTTGATGCAATATAAAATAAAGTTGTTTCAGCTTTCCTTCCCTGCAATGTTATCCATCTGAAAACTACAAACGAAACCAGGGCCGTTAGCCAGAAGTATATTAAGGATACCTCATTTGAAATCAGCGAGCCTTAGTTGAAACCAGGACATAGTTCAATTTTTTAGTGAATTGGAGAGACACGAGGACACACCTCATGAAACCAGGACGTCTTGTCACTTTACGCAACAACATTCGAGAAAGAGCAGCCACACAACCACAGACACAGATCATTTGCCCCCAATACGCAGGAAGGTTAAAGCCCTCATTCAAGCACATCCCTTTGCAAACAATCAATAGGAACTTTTATCAGACTCTTTCCTCTGGGGGGCACTAGACTGTGAACAAACACCCACCACAGATTTGGTCACTCTTACGCTCAAATTGACAGGATTTGACTGACAGAGGGGCAAGACTCTGCTGAGCCAAGGACAATTAAATGTGTGGTGACCTCATGTAGCACCTCTGCTTATAAGGTAAGAAAAACAGGACAGACTGAGAGTGTAGTGTGATAACAAGAAACATGGACCCCTTTGTCTGTGTCAACAGGGACACCGGGGAACCAAGAGTGATTGACAGGGCGAGAAAAAGAAAGACAGGTACATCAGATTACAAAAAGAAAGATGCTTTCAGGTCTGATTCCTTATGTGTAAAATGCTAATTTATATCATACATAATATATACAGACTGATCTAACGGAAAGTCGTGAAATAGTCATGCAAAATTTGAACCATTTATTCGTGTCAATTGCACGAAATTCAGTTTTTTTTTCGTGCATTGAGCATGAATGTTTTTCGTGATATTTTTCTATAAATAGATTTTCATGTGCGTTGCAGGACTTTCTTTTTCGTTCATTTTATGTATTGTTTTCTCATTGCTTTTTTTCCTATTTTCTTACCATTGTCGCTTGGGGTTAGAATCACTTTCTGTTACATTTTTAGACATCCTAACCCAAACCAAAAAATAGTTTTAAAAGCGGAAGATAAACATGTAGAAACCAATACATAAATTTACATTTTAACCCAAACCTCCAATCTAATCCCAACCCCAAGCGACAAAGATTTAAAAATAGGAAAAAAGAGAAAACAAACATAAAATGACACAAAAAAGAAAGTCGTGCCAGGGACATGAGAAACTACACTGTAAAAAAAATCTGTAGAAATTACAATGTTATTGCAGCTGGGTTGCCGGTAATTTACCGTAAATTTACATTTATGTTATTTACTGGCAAGAGTTTGTTCAAAGTTAAATACATTTTAAATATTAACAAGTCTTTATCTTTACAGAATAAAACTATACAATAACAGCCTCATGCAAAGCATTCTGGGAACCAGAAATCATCATCAAACTTTTTCTGTTTTTTGCTTCAGTTTTGTTTCCCAGAATGTTTAGCTTGATGCTGTTTTTTTAGTTTTACTCTGTAAAGACAAAGACTTGTAAATGTTTAATGTTCATTTAACTTTGAACGAAATGTTGCCAGTAAAAAACATATATTTAAATCTACGGTAAGTTACCGGCAACCCAGCTGCAATTTCTACGGAATTTTTTTACAGTGTATTTATAGAAATGTGTGCGAGTGTCACGAAAAAGACATTTGTGCTCAAGGCACGAAAAGAAGCTGAATTTTTTTGCCATGGACACAAATAAATTGATCAAATTTTGCGTGACTATAACATGACTTTCCGTGAGATCATGTTGAATATATACTTTCACACTCATTGCAGGATTACAGCATTCAACAGCACAGAAATGTATTTCCACTCAAGAAAACAGCCGTAATTCACAGCGAATACTGGATCACTTTGAGCCTCTGCAAAAGAGACATAAACAGAGCAAAATATTCCCAATGTATCCGATCTCTTTTTTCTTCTGTGCAGAACAAAAGCAACCAACAGCACTAGAAACTGCATAGTAAATGACAGAGTAAATACATATTTATTTGTGAATCACCTCAAATGATTTAATAATCCTAAAAAAATTTAAAAAACAAAAAATGGGAATGATTAGGCATTCCTGGCATTCCCATTGGGTGATTATCTGCGCATAACAGTAATGTCTCTTTTCACAGGTCATTTTTTTAATCTTTGGGAGTAGCTGACCTTAAATTCAACCGGATTGTGCGTTAATAGCAAGTCTCGCCAGGATAACGTAATTGCATGCAGAAGACTGGAACTGATCCTGTCTGCTTGAAAGGATGACTTTTTTGCAATTACACTTGAGATACTAAGGACTGATATCCACCCACATTTGTTCATACCCACACGTACACTCCAGCAATACGGAGCACAATATACTGGTGAAACGGTATAGTCTTATTTATTTATGCACAGCTAACTGCATTTTGCTATATTATTATTTTATACTTACATAAATATTTGATAAATGACATAAATAAAACATCTATCTGTCTGCCCATCTATTTTTATCTACCTATTTTTTGGCCAATTTACCTCATCTACATTATGTTACAAATTGTTGTTGTTCTCGATATTTCAATATTTTGCTGTTAAAAAATGATTTTCTTTTGCATGACTTTAAAGGAACATTCAAAAGCTTTAGTGCACAAACACAGTAAAACCAAAATCGTGGTGACACCAAACTACACTACACTCTACAAAAGCTGGGTTGATTTAAACCATGACTGTGTCAAATATGGAAAAACCCACCACTGGATTACAAATTACCCTAGGTTTGATTGCATTGATTTATAGCCTAACAGTTGGGTTAGTCAATATTTCACCCAAACATGGGCTAATTAAAACTAATGTGTTAAAAACCACACAATCAGTGTTATTTTTGGGACAACACACTAAATGCATTGCCCCAAATTAGACACATCTCTGTGTTATTATTAAAACTAGTGTCGGGCGAAATGCCCCATTGTGAGATACGTTAGTACACGATAGTATCGGGGGGCAGGGCAACAGTTTAATCATTTATTTATTTGTTAATTTTTATTACTCATTTATGTTAAGCCACTTCATTGGTGGACAAAAAAGAAGCAGATTTACTCTAAGGGCAACACTGTCACGACTGCAACCTTCTTAAAACTGATGCCATTAATCCGAGCGTGTCATTAAAGCCCAGGCGCTTTCCTGCATGCCAGGTAGCGGGGACAACAAACACGATTGTTTCCTCCTTCTTATGTAAACCTCATGCATGCAAAAAACAGCTGAAAAGAGGCTAATCTCTCAAGCTAACACTGACTGTGACATTGCAGTCGAGATGTATGCCCCCAACATTAAAGGGGACATTTCACAAGTCTTTTTTAAGATGTCAGATGTCAAGAAATCTTTGGTGTCCCCAGAGTACATATGTGAAGTTCTAGCTCAAAATATCCCACAGGTAATTTATTATAGCATGTTCAAATTGGCAGGATGTAGGTGTGAGCAAAAATGTGCTGTTTTGGGTGTGTCCTTTAAAATGCAAATGAGCTAATCTCTGTACTTAATGCATGTGTCGTGGTTGGATAGTGCAGATTAAGGGGCGGTGTTATTATAATAAGATCTCTTATTACTGGGTTGTTCTTTATCACATTTTCTAGGTTGATAGAAGCACTGGGGACCCAATTATAGCACTTAAACACGGAAGAAGTCCGATTTTCATGACATGTTACCTTTAAATAACACATAAAATTAATTACAATGTTAGTGCTAAAAAAAAAGTTGTGAATGCTGAGTTAGCCCTATATGCTCGTTAATGCTATATGCTAACATTAAGTTCTACTATTGACATTACAGTTACGTTTTGCAGGTCCGTACTGAAACATCCATTTCTTATTTCCGAATAATTGATAATTCCTCAAAATCTGTATCTTCATCTGATACAGGCTCAAACATAATGGGCCCTATCTTGCACCCAGCGCAATTTACTTTGTCAGTGACGCATGTATCATTCGTATTTTGCACCGGCGCACAGCGGGTTTTTCCCTCCACAGACGCACGTCGGCAAACTAGGGAATGAACTTGCGCTCCCTGGGCGGTTCAGCGCAAAAAAGGAGGCGTGTTCCAGCGCAAACCATCCCTGATGCTATTTTGCAGTTTCAAAAAACAATTGCGCCACTGACCAGAAAAAGTCTAAAGTCAGTGGCGCGTTGCGCGTGGTTCATTATGCTATTTTAAGGGCGCATGCTTGACCATAATGTATAGTGTGCACAACGCGCACACACTTTGCTTATCTAATCTACACAGATGCAACAGTTATTTTTGCAAATCATAAATTGTTACAATAAAAAATATTAATACACGAGATAAGGGGAATCATAGTGGTGAGCATTGTGGTGATAGTTTTTATTTATTGTGTGGCTGCGTTAAAAAATCTCATGCAAATAACGATTAAAATATTTTCATAATTTTGTTGTGTGGCTGTATTACGTTTATTTTATGTAAATAATAATTAACATTTTTTCATAAGAAACCTTAATGTATATGAACTTGATTTGTAAGTGTTCTTTGGGGTTGGACCTTGCTTGCGTTTCTTGGGTCCGATTTCAAAGCCCCCAAACCCTTTCAGCAGTGAGGGTGGACGCAGCGATGTCCTCTGCTGGCGTCAGGTCCTGAGGCAGATCCACCTCCCGTTACACGGCGTGCCCGATTTATGCTGGCAAGCTTGGGATTCCCCCGTCTCCTGACATCATTGTAGCCCTTGGCGCAACGATGGGGATGCCAGCTGATGAGACAATTGTGGCTATTTGGGTGGGTTTCTCCTATCCCTATACAAAACAACTTCTTTGTCTTTGACTGCTCTTACAAGAACGTGGATCTCCTCGGCTGTGAACCGCTCCTGGCGTGCGCCTGGTAAATCCGTCATAATAATAGCAACCCGCCATGGAACTTGCGCCCTTGCGTTTAAAGGCAATGTTGGATAGCGTTCTGATTGGTTTATTTGACGTTACGCCCAAACCACACCTATGAATAATGAACCTACTTCAGACCAACCCCTTATTGATTTGCGCCTGGTGCAAGAGTTATTTCTCACGTCGGGAAAATAGCAACAGCGCCCAAGATCCGCCCACAAACTTTTTTGCACTTAATTTTTGCACTTTATAAATCACTAAAATGTGTTGGCAGAATCCATTAAGGAATTTCATTTACAAGAAAACATGTCATTCGCACTTAAGAGGGTTTTGCATATGAACTCTTCGTCCACTCCTGTGCCTCTGCATCTTCAGAGACTCCAGTAACTGAGGCGCCAGTGTGAGTGACAGACTGTCACAGCAATAGTAATAGATGCCTGTCACTAAGGATCACCTCTCTCCTGAATTAAAAAAAGGAGCTAGGCAGAGTAGCTCTTTTGAATTAAAGCTTTCCAGCCTCAGAAAGAGAGAGATAAAGAGAGGAAGAGATGAGTGAAAACACTCCACATTAGAAACAAGACCTCGGACTTGAAAAGCCTGGCTGTACCCGCTGAGTGTTTCACAGTCAAGAATAAACACACAGCAAAATGCGTACACATTCAGATGTACAGAGCAATCATCGACACAAACAGAAGCAGAGAGGGGTTCTCTCAGACTGTGGTCTTTGGAGAGTCTTAGAAGCCCAGCTGGTGCTGGCGAGAGCTGCGTGAGGGAAAGATGTCCAGAAAGACAATAGAAAGGAGGAATGCAATCTGCTGATAGGCAATAATATGCACAGACCATTCTCAACCAGAAGGGGTCAGGCATTTGCACATGTGATCAGTTCATCATTACTCCCAGAAAAATCAGCACTTTATAATAGGGTGGAAAGAGAAGGGGAGAGCGGGGCACAACCTAACGCTTTTTGGCTCAATTATTAAAAAAATATTTGAGTTTGATTAAATATATTTTTACACAAACAACACACACATCTCTGCTACAAATGAACATTTGAAGTTTGTTTCTATTACTTACCATTCTTGGACAATTACACCAAACGTGACAGAAGTGCAAACGTTACAACTTACCCCATAGGTGTTTGCAGGCAAATATTTCAATACTATTTTGTCTATTTACTTGAAGTGGATATTGTTTATATATATGTCTATAATAGACAGGTATCCACACTGTATTCATTCATCCAGCCCTTTTCTAACAATAGTTCAATTACAAATGGATACATATGTCTAAATATGTGAGAAAAAGCAGCACAATTATGACAAAACGTTATGTGACCCAGTCTGTAATAACCATACTACAGTTTCAAAATCAAATTCTGAGATAATGAGCATCAAAGTCTGATTTAAGCCATTCATTTCATTATGATTTTAATCGTTGACGTGACCTTATTTAATCAATATTAAAGATATGAACAAAAATAAATTTGACACATGATTTTTGATAAGACAGGCACATTTATTTTGTTGGCAGCCAGCAATCATTTGTGTGTCGCCTATTTAAAACAACGGCAAGAATTACGCAAACGTTAGCGATTTTGAATACTCACGTTAATGTAAAGCACTACTTTTCCCAAACATCTAACTTTTTTAAAGATGGTTTGTGTAAATTTTATCAGCATACAGCGGTAAGATAAAAATGATTGATCAGCTTTGGTCATCTGCATTTTCTGGATCAGATTCGGCTGATAAGGTGGTAAAGATGATATTAACCCCTGTCAGTATTGTATTGGCAGCTAATCTTTCAAATACGGTAATGAGCATCACATTTGAGTTGGAAAAAAGATTACAAAGAGTAATTCCAAATAAACTCATATTTCATCCAGGACTAGAAAGTAACTGTTGGTTCAGCATAATGAAAGTGATTCTTTTATCCATTATGTATTTAAAGTGCATTAGAGGATCGCATTGCAAGATTTACAATTCCAAATGGTTTCTTGGTTACTACCATACTGTCTGCCTTTTGAAACCATCTTATCGGAATCAAAACAGAAAGAAGAATACAGTCTTGCAGCATTACACAGTTTAACAGAGTTGTCCGAGCCATGGCAATTACCTATAATTAATTGTGACTTCAGGAGGTTTTAAATGCAAATGTCTGGCACTATCCTGGCACTACCTTAATGCGATCCTCTAATGCACTTTAAATACATAATGGATAAAAGAATCACTTTCATTATGCTGAACCAACAGTTACTTTCTAGTCCTGGATGAAATATGAGTTTATTTGGAATTACTCTTTGTAATCTTTTTTCCAACTCAAATGTGATGCTCATTACCGTATTTGAAAGATTAGCTGCCAATACAATACTGACAGGGGTTAATATCATCTTTACCACCTTATCAGCCGAATCTGATCCAGAAAATGCAGATGACCAAAGCTGATCAATCATTTTTATCTTACCGCTGTATGCTGATAAAATTTACACAAACCATCTTTAAAAAAGTTAGATGTTTGGGAAAAGTAGTGCTTTACATTAACGTGAGTATTCATTACTTTACACTCCTGCTAAATTATCCAGACACAGAGACAGACACACAGATAGTAGACCTATTAGTTATTTTGAAAGGCCTGTAAAAGCATTTTTTTCCAATGACCTGCAGCTATCCACACGGCACACACAGGCCTCAGGTGACTTATCGACATACAGCTGACCTGCCTCTATTTTTTTGGTCCACAGTCCTAGGGATGGATCTTCCCCAGAGAGCACGTTCATTGGGCCATAAATCCCTCTTATACTGAAAGGCGGCTCTATCTCGTTCCAAGTTAAGAAAGTCTATTTGTCTCCTCCATTCCTTCCTTCCTCACTGCACAGCCCCTCCCTCACCCTTTTTTTTTTCCTCTCTCCTTTCTCTGTCGGTACATCTTAACACTGATTCTCATTTTGATGCTCTTGACTCAGCTGGCCATATAAGTCTCTTGCCGAATTCTCTTTGATTCGGCTTTGACACATCCAATCCTCCCATAAGTCCTCCACAGTATGACTCTGTGCCTTTACAGCATCATTTTTATTATCCAACTGCGCTAAACAACTTAGCTATTGAAGTCTAATAGATCTTGCTTGGGAGTGAAATCATGCACTCCATGCGATTGGATCTGTAAGGCTGTGTCTGATTAAAATGACGGGTTTGCAAGATTTACAATTCCAAATGGTTTCTTGGTTACTACCATACTGTCTGCCTTTTGAAACCATCTTATCGGAATCAAAACAGAAAGAAGAATACAGTCTTGCAGCATTACACAGTTTAACAGAGTTGTCCGAGCCATGGCAATTACCTATAATTAATTGTGACTTCAGGAGGTTTTAAATGCAAATGTCTGGCACTATCCTGGCACTACCTTAATGCGATCCTCTAATGCACTTTAAATACATAATGGATAAAAGAATCACTTTCATTATGCTGAACCAACAGTTACTTTCTAGTCCTGGATGAAATATGAGTTTATTTGGAATTACTCTTTGTAATCTTTTTTCCAACTCAGTTCGCCATATTAAATTTCTTTTTTCATCAAAGTTCATTGCAATGCATTCTGGGATTGCTTTCTCCCATAATGAGATGCTTATTTTAAAGAACACACTTCTGTGTTGTAGGTGCATAGATAATGAAATTTGCGTTGTCAGCAAATGTATTTGTATTAAATAAATTATATCATTATAAATTATATAATAAATTATATAATTATACGTGAGTTCGGAATTGGGCTACTTTTAAACTGTTTCAGCAGATTGATGTTTTTCTTTGGGATAGAGATGGAAGTATTTGGTCCATTAGTTGTTGGTATTTGGGCTGTGAATAGTCATTGGGATGCTTCTGGACTAATTTTGAATGCCCATTGGAATGGTTTTGCTAGCGGATCTGGCAACCCTGATAGGACAAAGAAAGAAGCAAAAGCACAAACAAATGCTGGTTAATAAAGGGTTAATTTTAGGGATGCATTAATCGTAATTAATATATAGCAGAATAAAAGTTTTTGTTTACATCATATATGTGTGTGTGAACTGTGAATAATAATTATCTATATATAAATATGCACACATTTTAAGAAAAAAATATATATATTTATATAAGTATTTATATAATATAAATTATACATAAATATACAAATGTATATACACATGTAAAGATTTCTTAAATATATACATGCATGTGTGTGCATTTATCTATATTAATTTATTATACACAGTTTACACACATATATGATGTAAAAAAAATATTTTGCTATAGATTAATCGCGATTAATCATTATGCATCCCTAGTTAATTTTGTCCTTTAATATAAGTGAGTTTGTATTCGTTTAATCGTTGTTGGGTTTTTATAAAATAGTATGAACCACAAACTAAGCATCTGTTTTGAAGTATTAAAGTGGCTATAGATTAATCACGATTAATCATTATGCATCCCTAGTTAATTTTGTCCTTTAATATAAGTGAGTTTGTATTCGTTTAATCGTTGTTGGGTTTATATAAAAATAGTATGACCACAAACTAAGCATCTGTTTTAAAGTATTAAAGTGGCTATAGATTAATCACGATTAATCATTATGCATCCCTAGTTAATTTTGTCCTTTAATATAAGTGAGTTTGTATTCATTTAATCGTTGTTGGGTTTATATAAAAATAGTATGACCACAAACTAAGCATCTGTTTTAAAGTATTAAAGTGGCTATAGATTAATCGCGATTAATCATTATGCATCCCTGGTTAATTTTGTCCTTTAATATAAGTGAGTTTGTATTCGTTTAATCCTTGTTGGGTTTTTATAAAAATAATATGAACCACAACCTAAGCATCTGTTTTAAAGTGGCTATAGATTAATCGCAATTAATCGTTATGCATCCCTAGTTAATTCTGTCCTTTAATATAAGTGAGTTTGTATTCGTTTAATCGTTGTTGGGTTTTTGTAAAAATAGTATGAACCACAAACTAAGCATTTATTCTGCTATTGATTAATCGCAATTAATCGTTATGCATCCCTAGTTAATTTTGTCCTTTAATATAAGTGAATTTGTATTCGTTTAGTCGTTATTGGGTTTTTATAAAAATAGTATGAACCACAAACTAAGCATCTGTTTTAAAGTATCAAAGTGGCTATAGATTAATCGCGATTAATCGTTATGCATCCCTAGTTAATTCGGTCCTTTAATATAAGTGAGTTTGTATTCGTTTAATCCTTGTAGGGTTTTTATAAAAATAGTACGAACCACAAACTAAGCATTTATTCTGCTGTAGATTAATCACGATTAATCGTTATGCATCCCTAGTTAATTTTGTCCTTTAATATAAGTGAGTTTGTATTCGTTTAATCGTTGTTGGGTTTTATAAAAATAGTATGAACCACAAACTAAGCATCTGTTTTAAAGTATTAAAGTGGCTATAGATTAATCGCGATTAATCATTATGCATCCCTAGTTAATTTTGTCCTTTAATATAAGTGAGTTTGTATTCGTTTAATCCTTGTTGGGTTTTTATAAAAATAATATGAACCACAACCTAAGCATCTGTTTTAAAGTGGCTATAGATTAATCGCAATTAATCGTTATGCATCCCTAGTTAATTCGGTCCTTTAATATAAGTGAGTTTGTATTCGTTTAATCGTTGTTGGGTTTTTGTAAAAATAGTATGAACCACAAACTAAGCATTTATTCTGCTATTGATTAATCGCAATTAATCGTTATGCATCCCTAGTTAATTTTGTCCTTTAATATAAGTGAATTTGTATTCGTTTAGTCGTTATTGGGTTTTTATAAAAATAGTATGAACCACAAACTAAGCATTTATTCTGCTATGGATTAATCGTGATTAATCGTTATGCATCCCTAGTTAATTTTGTCTTTTAATATAAGTGAGTTTGTATTTGTTTAATCGTTGTTGGGTTTTTATAAAAAATAGTACAAACCACAAACTAAGCATCTGTTTTAAAGTATTAAAGTGTCTTATTTATTTTGTTAATTACGAATTATGTTAATACTCAAGGCCTACAGTTTATTAATCTGTGGCAAAATTTCCTCACCAGCACATCCCTGAAGACTCAATTCGTTTGGTTTATTTATATTTTGACAATAAAAGATAATATCTTTTTAAAGCTGCAAAAACTTTAATTTAAGGCATAAAATATCAAAATACAAAAGATTATATTAGTAAAACTCTGTGTTAGTTTGTGGCTTTTTCACTTTTAAAAGTACACTTCTACACTTGAATATCATAATTTAGTGCCTTATTCTGTAGCTATAAATCTAATTGAGTAAATATTTATGTTTTTATCTGATGGAAAAAGTAATCGCCTGATTAATTGATTATGAAAACAATCAACAGTTGCAGTCCTAACAGACATTTATCTTTAGACTACATATTAAGTTTTGGAACAAATGTGCAGGCTTTAAAAGGGA
Source organism: Paramisgurnus dabryanus (assembly GCF_030506205.2). Classification (NCBI taxonomy): domain Eukaryota; kingdom Metazoa; phylum Chordata; class Actinopteri; order Cypriniformes; family Cobitidae; genus Paramisgurnus; species Paramisgurnus dabryanus. The sequence continues at coordinate 50,320,304 of NC_133337.1, read as the reverse complement.
CCAGGGGTGTAAAAGCAAACAGCAAATTTCAATAATCCAATTATATTTAATGACATTACCTCAACATTGAAAGAACAGTATATTAAAATTCATAAAGACTGAAACTCTGCCTGCTGTTCATAAAAGTTAAATGACACCGCACAAAAGATTTGATGTGTGCCACTGTTATGTTTTGATAAATGAACCTTATGTCTGAATGTGAACCGGGTATAATTCAATCATTCACAAAGCTGCAACAAGGAAGAATTTTATTCATGAGATGCCTTTGAGAATCATTTCATAAACAGGAAGACAGTTTTGCAATCTAATGACCATTGTTCCCTTTGTCAATGTTTCTTCGTGCATTGTTACGCTACTGTTATTTCTCTATGGAGCTGGTAAATTGTTCTTTTGTGATAATTGGCTAAAGGCACTCTAATATTTTGAACAGCGTGCTTGAGTAAGGGCGTCAATCTGTCTGCTTAAAGCATCCATTTATTCACTATTCAAACAGACATAATCATCCATTTATCATCACGGAAATGTGTTTTTAGTTGGATTTGGCTTTAGTTTTCGTTTCAACTTTTGCTCAAGTTGTATGTGCAGAAGTAATAAATATATTACTCCTATCATTGCTCTTCTCCCCTCCGTGACCCCCCATTGGTCCCAAATAGACTTAAGCCTCATACAAATAGGGCATAACCAACAGTCTATCGACTGGCTGTTTCTCTCTTACCCATCAAAAAGGCACCGCGCCAGACATACGGCAGAGACGGGATTTGTATTCTTTTGAAAGTGGACCTGTTGAACCTTCGAATCTAGATGCCACAGAGCATGTGTTTGTACAGGCTGCAGTCAACAAATGCAAAACAAATACGATAGCAGCACATTCACTTTTGCTGGAATGACACCAGTGGGAATGTAAACAGGAAGTAAACAGAGATTGCATGGGAGCACGCAGCACAAACATCAAAACTACATAGGGCACCAGGGTCAACTAGTCATTCAACAAACAAACAGTAAATTAGTGAGGTTAATTGGTTTTATTTATTTATAGTAATTGCTGTTTAGATTTTTTCAGAACATGCTGACAACGTGCTGCGATTTAGCTGTAAAACATTTTGCATGCCGTTAAAATAAACACACATTATAAGACACCTGTGTTTGGTTTTAAATGTTGAAGCTGTAACATCTAGCATTTTTTAAATCCGCAATTGATTAAAATATTTAATCTAGATCAATCAAATGTTATCATTAAAAAATTTTGTTTTGCACACATGAAATTTATTTGGTGTGCTGTCACTTTAAGACCTACATGTCATGCATGGATCCAATACTGTTGCACATGTGTTTTCTTTTCTGAATTGTTCACATTCACGCCAATTGTGGCATTTTGAAACAATTTTGTGTACATATACAGTACTGTGCCAAAGTCTTAGGCCACCATGACAGAATAAGATTTGTTGTTTTTGCAATGTTATAGTGATCGTATATTGTTTCTCTGTCTCTTTAATAGAATACATCGAGAAAATACAGGAAATGTGTATATAGTCATATAAAAAAGTAAACGGATGTGTCAAGTTTTTTTAGGGTAAATAGCAGGAAACTGCAGGATGTCTTAAACATAAATAAAATTAAATCCTAATTTCTAATTTTAAAGAAATTTATCTTTTTACTTCATTCTTCTCAAAAACGCTCAAGATGTGTTTAGTGACAAGAGAGATCACACCAAACACCGACGATGCCAACACTCCAAAAAAAATGACTTTCTTACTTAGTATTTTTGTCTTGTTTTAAGTAGAAAGATCTAAAAATCCTTAAATGAAGACGCTTTTTTGTTGATTAGCAAAATTATCTAAGAAAATAAGTCTACTTTATAGACAAAAAAATATACAACATAAGTGAATTTGTGCTTAAAACAAGCAAAAATATCTGCCAATGGGGTGAGAAAAAAATCTAAAAATAAGTGTTCTTTTTCTTAAAACACTTAATTTAAGCAAAAATTTATCCCCCATTGGCAGATAAGTTTGCTTGTTTTAAAGGGATAGTTTGGCCAAAAATGATATAAAACCCATGATTTACTCACCCCCAAGCTGTCCGAGTTGCATATGTCCATCGTTTTTCAGACAAACACATTTTCGGATATTTTAGAAAATGTTTTAGGTCTTTCAGTTGATTAAATGTAATGTATAATGTATAAATGTAAATAACAACACCTCGCGAATTACCCTTAGAAGACCTTTGTTTATCATCCTGGAGCCGTTTGGATTTAATTTGTGAAGGATGGGCGCACTTTTTTTGGACTTGAAGGTCGTGGACTATGGGTGGACCTCGTAACATTACTTTTAATCAACTGAAAGATCTAAAACATTTTATAAAATATCCGAAATTGTGTTTGTCTTAAAAACGATGGACATATGCAACTCGGACAGCTTGGGGGTGAGTAAATCATGGGTTTAATATCATTTTTGGCCGAACTATCCCTTTAAGCGAAAATTCACTTAAATTGTAGTTTTTGTCTAAAATCCAGACTTTAGGTCATTTTGCTCATCGAGAAAATACAAATTGATTTAAGAATTTGAAATATTTCTACTAAAAACAAAAAAAAAATACTAAGTAAGACATTTAGTCCTCAAAATTGAAATTTTTATACATATTTCCAATATTTTCAGTTTGTATCTTAATAAAATAGATTGAAAAATACATATGGATAGACATTAAAACTTCTAAAACAACAAGTCTGGTGGTGGTGGCCTAAGACTTTTGCACAATACTGTATGTCCGTTCAAGCGCAAGGAAATGTAAACTCCCTGTATATGCGGCTTTCAGGGCGTGCTTTTGATCTGCGCACACAAAAAAACTAACAAACTGAGATCTGTTTTACGTCTTGTTTGCATGAATATTTAAATTGTCAAGGCCTAAAATACGTGCAAAAACTTTCATGAAGGTGCCACACCAGCCCAATTAAGCAAGTGCCCGAGGATTGTTCACGCTTGCCTCTGAGCATTTCTCCGGGCACTCCTTATTGTCGAGCCGTTTCACTGAAGTAAAGCATGCACATGAGGAATATATATATATATATATATATATATATATATATATATATATATATATATATATATATATATATATATATATATATATATATATATATATATATTTTTTAAATTGAATATCAACTAAGATCGAAGAATCGTTACTTTTAACCCAGCCCTACACAAGAACCAATGACATTTGATCGACATGCCCCCTTATTCTAACTTACTAAGCTGATCTGTATTTTTTTGGATATGTTATGTATGATCCACTAAATAAACTCAAAACATCATATAACATATCGTTATATCTTAGTGAACTATTTCTTTAAAGATATATCAATCTTTAAAGATTTCCTTCATGCAATTCATAAACAGTTGTTTTTTTTAAAACGTTGTTTTGCACATACATAACATCAACAGAAACACGACTAGCATTCTTAAAGAGGGGTGACTGATTATCCTCATAAAATCAAAGCTGAAACAAAAAAAATCATCTCAGAAGCCCTTCTGCATAACTAGAAAGAGGCCGGCAGTATGAGTCTGCATACTGAATAGTACTCTAAAACCCCAACAGAACCAGCGCGGCCTAATGGACCAGAGAAATCAGCCCCATACCTCTGTTTACAGGAAATGAGAAAAAGACTCCAGCATATGCTTTGGTACTTCTGCCTCAATGTGCCGGATCAAAATGCAGATTCGCACTGCTTTTCCTTAATGTGGTGTGTGTGAATGAATGTACTATACAGTACTTGGTTTACACCATCTATAACATTTTCAACAGTTTAAGGCTGGCTACTTATGTATGCATCAGGATGGATTCGCAATCAACATTTTCATTTCAAAATGCTCTTTGTAAACACTACTCCCTTAACATTTATTCCAAAACTTGGGCAAAAGCGTACAAAAAGTGTGGCGATGGAGACTAAACATCTTGTAAAATGGATGTTTTGCGTCCCGATCCACTTAGACTGGCACAAACGTGCAGAAAAACATGACAAACAAGTCTAGGTATATAGATGTAAACCCAAGAGCATAACCTCTGAGAGAGCACACAGACCCAAAGGACATAGGAGAAGGCACACACACATATCCAATGTACACACACAAACAAAACACTGCTGCTTATACGCTTCACATTGCTTGCTCTCAGTCAAAATGCTTGTGATCTTCAATACAGAATTCTCCACGGTGCGGTAGTAGTTTTGCTTTGGTGTCTACCTATAAATTCTTTAGAGACACGGTTTACAAAACAACATTTTATATTTGGATTTGTTTCAGTCATAAAATATATTTCTAATGTTATTACGTGCCACAAAAAAAAACAGATGAGGTCAAGAATTGTTATTGATTAAATTTTTTAATTAACGTGTGCAACTACTCAAATTCTGATTATTATTGGGTTTTCAAGTTAATGGTGTTTGCAGAATGATGTCATTTATTTCAGATATCTGTTCTGAAGTCTCTCTGCGGGCATCCCAACAACACGCCGGTGTTATTGAATTAGACAGTGATTCAACGTGGCATTTCGCACATGCGTGTCCCTGCAGGCCCGCAACATAACCGCTGAGTGTGGGCATCCCTAATGCGTGCCACCAGCATCCACAAACACACACAAGCAGCAGTAACAAACAAATACACACACAAACATATGTCACAACTCTTAAACCTTTCATTTGAACAGGCTGACCGTCACCCCTGCTGTCGAGAGTTGCATTACTAAGTCAAAACAAAAGGTCAAGTCATACATCAACAGCTTCCGCTGTGAACTGGACGATGGAGAGTAGCACGCAAGCATCGGTGAAATGAATTGGATTTTGGCACGATTCACATTACAGCTGTGACAGATAAAGACTACGGGGGGCATTTGCCAAAATGACACCCAAATGTGCTTCGTGAGGAAGCTACTCCGGGGCGAGAGTGATACAATTTGTACCGTCATGAGACGGACGTGGTAAATAATGCATCGGCCTGCGAGGGAGAACTTTATAAATGAATAAAAAGCAGCGCTGAGTGCTCGGAGTGGTCTCTGTGAAAATCTGTCACCTGTAATGAGACACGGAAACTCGCTTGTGCTAAACCACATCCGATGGTTTGGGTAACAGCAAATTGTGTGTGGTTGCTTCGGTGTGAAAAGGGCCTGATGAGAAAAGATCCCAAGTTGTTTATATGTTGAGCACGATTTCCTTGCCTCGTATTGAAACTCGATATTAAATCACCGTTTGGGTTCTTTTAAATTCTCATTGGTGACAAATATATCAAAATTACATTTTAGGAGGTTTGCTGTAACGGTCCAACAAACAATTCAATGCAAACAAATCCAAAACATCTTACTAGTTAAAAGAAAGAGACTACTTAAATGATTCTTGCAATTAAATGGCAACGAAGAAACATTTAAAAAGTGTTAATGTGCAATCCTGAAGCATTTCTGTTAATTACAAAGACCTTTCTAATCATAGACTAAAGAAAAATCTCATTTTCTACACTGAAAATCAAACACAGAGTGCTTAATGCCTAATACGTATTCAAATTCCTTAAATTCATTGAGGTTAAGTGAGCATGCTGGTTCGAGAGCAGTATAATGACCTTAAATGTGCATTTCAAAGGGACAGTCACCACTTCAAATACCTTTCATAGTCTGCATGTTACTGAGAAAAGAACAGAGGGTTGTGTATTTAGTCTCCTAAGACTATCTGTCCTCATTCGCAAACTGTCCAATGGCAGTGCTCCACCTGAAAATCCACATCAGCCTCTTCTGACTCAGCCATTGCTCAACTGTGCCCCAGAATTTCACCATCCTAGAGCATCAGCTTTGAAGCCAAGCTCTCAAAGGACATCAAATAAGTGACACTGCAGAGCTGAGATTTGAAATCACAGCTCACCTCTGTGATGGTGGCTTACATAGAAGAAAGTTCAACAAGAAGAGAGTTCAACAAGAAATTCCAGGGTCCCTAAAAATACAGTAGAGTTGTGCTGAACCAATCTGCATATTTCATTTTTGCTCAGTTTCCACCAAGATCCCATAGGAGTCAACTTTCTGCATACTGTATGTATTTATTCAGTGCCCTAGATATTGAGAGGCCCCAACTATCAGACTACCATCACCTGCCCATCTGACGTGAATACACTCGGAGACAAAGCATTATCCGTCATACAGCTGTATTGATGTTACATTTACATTAATATAATTGCTTTAAATTTACTAAATTGATGTATAATATATACACATTTTATTTTGCCATTTTTTTCACCATTGCATAAGTTAAATGCTTTTTACGGTATTTATTTGATATTATTTAACAATGGACATTTTTAACATTCCTGCAGACTCACCTAAATGATTATTAGGAACTCCATATTAATATTGTGTTTGACCCCCTTTCACCTTCAGAACGGCCTTAATGCATTGATTCAACAAGGTGCTGAAAGCATTCTTTAGAAATGTTGGCCCATATTGATAGGATAGCATTTTGCAGTTGATGGAGATTTGTGGGATGCAGATCCAGGGCACGAAGCTCACGTTCCACCACATCCCAAAGATGCTCTACTGGGTTGAGATCTGGTGACTGTGGGGGCCATTTTAGTACAGTGAACTCATTGTCATGTTCAAGAAACCAATTTAAAATGATTCGAGCTTTGTGACATAGTGCATTATCCTGCTGGAAGTAGCCATCAGAGGATGTCATAAAGGGATGGAAATGGTCAGAAACAATGCTCAGGTAGGCCATGGCATTTAAGCGATGCCTGCATTGGCACTAAGGGGCCTAAAGTGTGCCAAGAAAACATCCCCCAAACCATTACACCACCACCACCGGCCACAGTGGTAGTAAGGCATGATGGATCCATGTTCTCATTGTGTTTACGCCAAAATCTGACTCTACCATCTGAATATCTCAACAGAAATCGAGACTCATCAGACCAGGCAACATTTTTCCAGGCTTCAACTGTCCAATTTTGGTGAGCTTGTGCAAATTGTTGCCTCTTTATCCTATTTGTAGTGGAGATGAGTGGTACCCGGTGGGGTCTTCTGCTGTTGTAGCCCATCCACCTCAAGGTTGTGCGTGTTGTGGCTTCACAAATGCTTTGCTGCATACCTCAGTTGTAATGAGTGGTTATTTCAGTCAAAGTTGCTCTTCTATCAGCTTGAATCAGTCGGCCCATTCTCCTCTGATCTCTAGCATCAACAAGCTTTTTCGCCAACAGGACTGCCGCATACTGGACGTTTTTCCCTTTTCACACCATTCTTTGTAAACCCTAGAAATGGTTGTGCATGAAAATTCCAGTAACTGAGCAGATTGTGAAATAGTCAGACAGGACTGTCCTTTTGTTAATAAACATTTGATTTCTTTGTTTAACTCTTTCCCCGCCATTGACGAGATATCTCGTCAATCTGCAATACTGCTATTATCCACCAGGTCTTCCGCAACTTATAAAAACCGGAAGTATTGCCCTAGGGCAAACAGCTGAATGTCCGTGTATGTTTTAAAGATCACTCTGCATCTGATCTCTATCAAAAGTCCTTCACAAAAATGGAATTATCTCAGCATTTTGCTTCAAATTTGGTGTTTTTGATGAAACCTACACATATTTGAGAGGTGATGAAAACAGAACACATGAAGGTAGGATGAAACTAATTTTTTTGTTTGAAAGCAGAGGGCCTGTTCTTTTATTTCATATATTTTATGTTTATATATTTAAAAAGGAGCATTTTCTGGAAGGCATTAAACTTTGGTGAAAATCATGAAAAATGCTGGCGGTGAAAGAGTTAATATAAGCATTGAATGAAATCATTGTAAGATTTTATTGGTTCAAGAAAAGTTTTTGTTACACACTACCATCGAAGAGTCGTTGTTCATCTTCTCATCTATGACATGAGATGTTGCACTAAAGAGTCTCTCGCTGTCTGTGCTAGAATCATAATCTCCACTGTATCTTTCTCATACTCTGCATGTAGTTTAGGCAGTGGTTTTTCGGCATTCGGCCCCCTTACGGCGCATCCCTTCCCAGCCCCCCCCCCCAAAAAAAAGGGATGACATAAAACATTCTAAAACTTACAATATTAAGTAAACAAAAATTCAAAAATAATGCACACTCAAGGTGGTCATGGAGCAAGACACGAAGCCGTGGTATTTTCCACTTTCACCATGGTTACCACAAACATTGCTCTGATGGTTATTTTAAAGGTGACAGATAATGAAATTTTTTTTTTACCTTTTTTAGTTGAATAACAGTAGTCTACCCGCATTCACGAACATACGAAAAGTGCCAGACAATCTGAACATCTCCGTTTCATAGAAATTCCTTCTTTAGAAATGTCTGCCAGAAAATGTCCCAATCTGAACAACGAATACATTTTCCGTAAAATGCATCTCACTGCCCCCCAACTCTCATTAATTCCCTCCCCTTCAAAATAATTTGCATACATCCAGCATCTCGCCTCCAACGGGAAGTAAATTGCAGTAGTGTTCGCGAAGGTCAAGGCGAAATGGCGAGTCGTGTTCCGAGGTTTGCTCTTCTATCTGTAAAATTTTGGTCTCTCTGTGTTCTGAAGACAGCAAAGTTTACATTCTTTTGAGTGGCAGCAAAGGCAGCCAATCAGCATCAAGTGCTTGCTTTCATAATGAGGTTGCCAGTTAAGGCCGAAGGGAGGGCAAATAGTTGCAAAACCACGTGTTTAAAACCCCCCAACCTAATATAGCTTTCTAAAAGAAGTTTTTAGGAAGCTTCTAAGGCAGGGGTCTCAAACTCAAACTGGCTTGGGGCCATTTCTAAGACAGAAATTTCATCGGGGGGCCGCAAAGCTATTTTAACGTTATAAAAAGTACAATATTTCTGTAAATGTCATGTTTATTGTTTATTATTTAATGTATAATAATACTTGAAAATATATAAGCATTGGTTTTATCTTTTTAAAATACATTATTTTTTAAAAGTAAGTAAATCTTTTCTTAACCTTATCTTAAATAACTAAGACCTATTAAAAGCTTGCACTAAACTAACAAATTTAATTCCTGTAGTGTATACATTTATAAACTAAAAATTACCACCAGTAAGTGTAGCTGTTTGGATTTATTTTGAATTGTTTTCAGTCATAGTATTGACTTCATTATGTCTTTGTTATTTCAGTTTTAAGGAATTTTCTATTATATGTGGAAAAATATTATTAAGTGAAAGTGATCCTTAAAGGGGACGGAGAATGAAAAACCATTTTTACCTTGTCTTTGTTGAATAATGGTAGTCTACCCACATTCACAAACATACAAAAAGTGCTAAACATGCTAAACATCTCAGTCTCATAGTAATTCCTCTTTTAGAAATGTCAGCCAGAAAACGACCCAATCTGAAAAACTGATGCTTATGACATCACAGGCATCTAACTGCCCCTCCACTTTAAAATAATTGGCTACATTTTTTGAGTGGCAGCAAAGTCAGCCAATCAGTAATGAGATTGCAAGTTAAGCCAGTAGGGGGAGCCAAATAAGTGCAAAACTACTTGTTTAAAATCCCCCACCCTAATAGAGCTATCTGAGAGAGGTTTTTAGGAAGCTTCTAAGTCATTACAGACCCAAACAAAAAAATTTTTGTCTACATTTCACATCACAGAACAAGGATAAATACTCCGTTCAATCATTCTATGTCACCTTTAAACTTTTGAATGGGAAGTCAATGTTATATAAGCTAGTTGGACAGAAAAAAATAATAATACTGCTCAATGTGTAATTGAAAAGTAAGCTACATAATAATATATTATACTTCATTATATATAGCAGTATACATACTTTTATCTTCTGTACATTTCTCCATATCTTTGCTCTTTTCTTAACCTGGGCACTTTGATGGCTCATTTCTTAACTGTAGTTTAAAATGTGTTGCATTACATCTACCACTCTGCCTCCCTATGCGGTAGGGCTGGGCGGTATGACGGTATATTCCGTTACCGCGGAATAAAATGTCAGACGTAACAGATTTTTCTATTCCGTCTATTCCGCGGAATGCAAATAAGTGGGCGTGGCTAACTCTGCCCTCCAGCATGTTAGACTGACTGTGACGAGAAACATGTAAAATAGTTCACTTATAAAAAATGAACGAGTTATTTGTGTATTTTTTAATAACAAGTGCCAGTGAATCCACCGCGGGTCACGCAGCGAGACTCTTGTCTTGCTGGCTCTCACGCTCTCTCTCTCGCGCGCTCTCTCTCTCTCCTCATGCAGCAGCTGGCCGGTCTCTCGCGTGCAGAGGTCTCTCTAGGCAAGCGCAAGGAGCTGCGAGGCCAAATAAAGAGTTCTTCTCGCACATAATGCTAATAGTTGTAAAGTTTTCTGAACTTTAAGCAAGCTAAGACAAAACTCGCGTTTATATCAGTGACACGTGCGCTGCTGTGGCGCCATTTGCTTATACAAACATATTTGATCGGAAAGACGAGAAAGAGATGCAAATGTTAAGGTCTAATAGAAAGTAAAGGGCGTCAAGACCTTAAAACAAACTTTATGATCATCACATCATAGCACCTGTCACATTTATAATATCTAGAGCTTCTTCTCTCATATACAGGTATTTATCCTGTCTGTAGGTTTTTGCATATATTTATACCTGTTCATTTTACATATTGCATATGTTTAATGTAATGTATGCATAAATACAAAATACAATGAAGCCATACTATAGCTTCAATAGTCTATAAAATTAATAACTCAATTAAAAACAAGATTCTGTCTAATCAAGACTTATCTGTTGTTATCTTCTGGGCATTTTCCCTTTAACATTATTAACTTTAAATTGCTCATATTTTAAAACTGTGGTGAGCATTTAGGCAAAAGCTATAGTGAGTGGTGTATTTCTGTACATTTTTATTATCAAAAAACAATATAAACTGAAAAACATGTATACCGTGAAATATTCCGTTCCGTGAAAGAAAATGACTCATTCCGTGAAATAGATTTTTGGCCATTCCGCCCACCCCTACTATGCGGTGTCTCCATTATGCTGTGACTTGAGGTGAACTAACCCCACGCAGCTCAATCTTCTCTGAGTAAACAGCTAACAGCTGAGTATCCACCCAGAAGTAACAAATCTTCTCTGGACAAACACTACAAACTCCCGACCAGATTAACTGATCGCATGGTGACAATGATATGATTGACGCGAGGTTCGGTTGAGGAATTAAAATCCGATCGTGCATTCCGTTATCCTCGACATCACGAAGCGCGTGCGGCTCATGGCTGCGTAGCAACGGGGGACGCGACCCACGCCACGGAGCGCAACATCCGATCCAGAGCACTTTGGAAAGTAATGCTTTGACTTGTTTTAACGCCTTGTTAGACGCAACATGTGAACGAACCCTTAAACGTTTAAATCAAACGAATATAAAACAAAGTGAATAAAAATCTTTCTGTTATATTTTTATAAAGGTGACGTGGGCCGCAGAGAGGGGGAGGGCGGGCCACAATTGGCCCGTGGGCCGGGAGTTTGAGACCACTGTTCTAAGGCATTACACACCCAACCAAAATTTTGTTGTCTACATGTCACATCACAGAACAAGGATAAATGCCACGTTCAATCATTGTCACCTTTAAGATATTTGACAGGTTAGGTGTGCATTTCACAGAAAAATAATCAACACCTGTGGAACATTTCGCAACCAATAAAGCATTCAACACAGGCACATGGTATAAATTAAATTATACAACATATTGCTGTTGGATGGTAGCCTTATTTTTGTAAGGTTTAATTAAACAGAATTTATAAAAAATTTCATGTTTAAGTGCTATAATTGGGTCCCCAGTGCTTCTATCAACCTAGAAAATGTGAAAAAGATCAACCCAGTAACTTAGTTTTTGTAAACCATTCTCTGCAAGCATGTTAAAAAATGGGTCGTTGAAATTTGGTTCCCCTTGTGATGTCAGAAGGGGAAAATACCACCCCTTAATCTGCACTATCCAACCCACGGCACTGCCATTTAGTGCAGAGATCAGATCATTTGCATTTTAAAGGACACACCCAAAAATTGAAAATTTTTGCTCACACCTACAAAGCGGCAATTTAAACATGCTATAATAAATTATCTATATGGCACTCTGAGCTAGAACTTCACATACACACTCTAGGGACACCAAAGACTTATTTGACATCTTAAAAAAGTCTTGTGAAATTCCCCCTTTAAAAAATGTCATAAAACCATGGCCCCCAAGGCCCCAGTTTGATAAGCACTGGTTTAGGGTGTCCTGATTTTTAATGATAAAACCTGGTAGTGCTGTATGTTTTTACGTCTTTCTCTGACACTGACACATCTGCTACATTTATAAAGTGTGTGCCCTCTCATTCTACCCTGGTTGCTATTACACCACATCTTCGTAAACATTTTTTTTTTTTTTGGGCTATTTTCGAACAAATATTTTTCGGTTGTCGAACAGTCGGTGCATCCCTACACTTGACAGCTTCTAAAGAAAATATATGCCAATCAGTTAACAACACGTTTTAAATGGACTCCCAGCACTTTTCTAAATAAAATGTCTAATTAAATGTCATTCAGTGATAATTAGTTAATCAGAGGCAGATGCTTAAAAACATTTTTGGTTTACAAAACAAGCTAGAGTATGTTCAAACTAGTAATAACCAAAAAAATCTAATAATTTTTGCACTAATGCACTAATCTAATAATTTTTCCTTCAGTCAAAAAATGGCAAAACTGCACAAATGTAATCCATCTCTTTGCCCCGGGGAAAGTGGCTCCCTGTGGCAATAAAAATGTCAAAACACAGTAGTGTATATGTCTGCTTAACACAGAACAAATGTGTGTTTGAGCAGAACACTTTATATTTCACAATATAGGCTACAATGAAGTAATACCAACTGTACACCTAAATAAAAACGGCAATGACTCTGTAGATCTGTCAAGAGCTTGATTTCTGTGTGCTTAATGGCACGAAAAATTCTTTAAAAGACTCGGGCACAAGGCTGCATCTAACTTTGTTATGCCTGACAGATATGGGCCACTCGAAATTGAAAGTCCAAAACTTTCTTAAAAAAAACAAATGCCCTTTCCGGACACTTGCTGAATTGAGTTACACTTGAAAACGAACTCGTATAAAACCACAACCTAAGCTCAGTTAGCTGTAAAACATCAGTCAAAGCCTGCAGTGAGATTTTATTAAATGCCAAGCACTCCAGTTACTCTGGCTGTTCACCCTAAAATGAACATTCTGTCATCATCTACACACTCTCATGTCTTTCCAAACCCGTATGACTTTCTCTCTTACAATACATGAATCTTGAAGCTGTTAGTTTTCCATACAATGAGAGTGTATTGGAAAAGGGGTTGTCAGTCAGTAATGTTTTCCCTCACATCTGCACTTGTATTCAAAGTAAAAATAAGTAATACGTATTTGTATTTACTAGGGATGTAATAGTATAAAACAATTCACGGTGCGGTAATATTTCGGTATGATGCCCGCGGTACGGTAATTATTGAAAAATTTACAGGAAGGACAAAACAAATGAAGACTTGGAAAACCTGCCATAGGTGTTAATTAAACAAGACTGAACATTACAATGTACAAAGTGTAGTGTGTTTACAATTTTCATAAAAAGGACAAAAATAATTAGACCATGTAATAAAATAAAAAAATAAAGTTTCAGTTTAGTTTGTCAACTTTAAACAACTCCCAATAAGTCAGGTTTTAAGAATTGAGTCACTCCCTCAATTGACCTAGTTTTTTTTATTATTATTATTTATGCTAATGCTTGGTACTCCTATGAAAGCAACATTTGTGATTGTAGAAACAAGAAAAGATGATGGGTTTTAAGATGGGTCAATTCCTGAAAACAAAAACAACCCAGTAAAAAATGAAAATAGCAGCTTACTTATTGTAGCTGGACCTAGAGCTGAGGTCAGCTCACTCCATACAAGGGTGCGTTTCCCAATCGGAAGTCTGCAGCCTCCATAGGTCGCATTTGTATTCAGAATATTACAATTTTTCAAGTTGACTATTATTCTTATTTAATCGTATATTGTTGTAACATGCTTATGACTTGCGAATGTAATACTCAGTTAACCTAAATACACCAGGCGTGTAATGACGGATGCAGCCTGCATATGCGACCTAAGGAGACTTCAGCCTTCCAATTGAGAAACGGCATGCACTCTCCTCATTCACGGATTTACTTACACTTGTTTTTTGTATGTCCATCACATTTTGTCCTTTCTTGTTTCTTGTCACAGCGAACGCGAAATTTTTCCACACATCAGATTTAAAATTCGTATTCCTTTTGCTTCGCCACTAGCCGCATCCGCCATTGTCGTTCCACTTGTAGAGAGGCTTCATAGTGGCACGCATGGGATTATGGGAATTGTAGTTCCCACATCCCTCCACTCGCTCCACTTGGCCGGAAAAAAACTACACGTGTTGCCCGGAAGACCTAACGTTTTAGAGAATCATGTGACCACGATGGTCCTGGGAAAATTTGATACCGCAATACCACGGAATGTATAATACCCTTACATCCCTAGTATTTCCCTTTAAAGGCGCAGTGTGTACATTTTAGCGGCATCTCGTGGTGAGGTTGCGAATTGCAACCAACGGCTCAGTCCACTGCTCACCCCTCACTTTTGAGACTTACAGAGAAGCTACGGTAGCCCCCCTGGAAAAACATGTCCTGGTCGGCTTAGTAAAACTTAATAAAAAAGATTGTCCTTTAAGGGCTTCTGTAGAAACATGTGACCACAGTGGTCCTGGGAAAATTTGATACCGCAATACCACTGAATGTATAATACCCTTACATCCCTAGTATTTACCTTTAAAGGCGCAGTGTGTAAATTTTAGCGGCATCTCGTGGTGAGGTTGCGAATTACAACCAACGGCTCAGTCCACTGCTCACCCCTCACTTTTGAAACTTTCAGAGAAGCTACGGTAGCCGCCCTGGAAAAACATGGACAAACTTAATAAAAAAGATTGTCCTTTAAGGGCTTCTGTAGAAACATGGCGGCAAAAAATGGCGACTTCCATGTAAGGGGACCCTCGTGTATATGTAGATAAAAACGTCTTATTCTAAGGTACGGTTCATTATAAAATGGTCTTTATACACCCCTGATAATATAGTTTTGTATATTATTTTGCATTTCTGTCAAGAGATCTTTCTAAAAATTACACACTGCACCTTTAAGCAGAAGCTGCTGTTAACCAAAGCTACTCACAATGCATTTAAAACATACATGTGATCAGTCTGTGTGTTCCCTGGGAAACGCACAACCTTGGTATTTCTAGAACCATGAATGCTCTAACAATTGAGCTATAGGAACGGCAGGGTTTAGATAAGATTTATAGATTTTGCAGCGCTCTTCAAAAACGATTTTGTATCATCAACCGAATAACGAAATGACTGTTGTGAACATCAACATGAGCTTTGTTAATGCTGCAGTCAAATAAAACTAAATGCAAAAACCATTTAAAATGAGCCTGAGCACCTGGCTTTTTTGGAATGATTAATGGCATCCCTCATTTGATCTTTCATCTCCTCTTCCATCAATGAAAATCATTGCTATTATGATGAGTGATGCACAATAGCAGCATGAGTTTTATTTTTGCACAATTGCTGTCAGGAGGTTGAATTTTTTCTGTAAATGTCCTATGTGTGAATGTTCCCAGCTGTGATAGCAGTTAAGTGGAAAGGTTTTGTGAAATTCAAAGTAAAACTCTTTGATAAACAATTTATATCAAACTATGAGAATTTCTATTAAGCATTCATTTACTAAACTTTAGACGGAAACAGGGGCGAAAATCTCATCTAAATGTTGGGGGGGACAATAAACATAAAATTTTTCAAGAACAATTTTTGAAGGGGACACCAATAATACAGGCAAAATTGTACTTGCAAGGAAATGGGTACAGATAGAAAACGTTTCTCTCTCTCTATGAACAGACGCAAATTTAATTTTAATACATATGAATGCAGAGGTGAAAAGAGTAGGCTAATAAAATTTTCTACTTAAGTAATAGTAAAGTTACTTTAATAATATGCTACTTAAGTAAAAGTAAAGTTACTTTAATAATATTTTACTTAAGTAAAAGTAAAGTTACTTTAATAATATTTTACTTAAGTAAAAGTAAAGTTACTGGTCTAAAAATCTACTCAAGTAAAAAGTCATTTTAATTTTAAGAGTTACTTTTTTACAGCGGGGAGAGGTTTCTAGTATAGTTCACAAAGGAAGGATATATACATCTCAAACTATGTTTTTAATTGTAAACATCTCTACAATTAAAGTGCAATAACAAATGTTAATAAAATAAAAAGCTTTTTTATAACTAAGAAACATTTATGGAATTATTTAATGATTTTTACAGGTGAGTTATGCACTTTTGAAGCAAAAATAATATGAGGTCAGCAGCTAAATACAATCATTATATGAAGGTTGTAATTGATGTATTGCTGGTAACATACATTGTTATTAAACTATATACATAAATGAGCATATAATGAGATGAGTGCCATGGCTATACACTATACATCCTTTACACGTTTATTAGCTCCCAGACCTGTGTACCTGATGTCTTTCAATCTATCTCTCTCGCGCGCTCGCTCTCTCTCTCTCTCTGCAATGTCTAATGATCTGCGCATTCTCGAGGACTTCTTAAGTTGTTTGACTTGACGCAAAGCTGCTAGACCTCGGAAGATAATGCGCATGTATTAAAAACGCATCGTGCAAATTAGCGGTTAAAACCCGGTCGGCAATTCACAAACTCCGTACTCAAGAGCACGAACCCTACCTGAATGAAACAATCGCTTTGCGTCAAAGGCCAGGGGTTTCTTTCATAAGAATTGAATTGAGGGTCTGCATTAGCCCGCGCCTGTCTCGTCCCTCTCCATGGTTCTTTTTGCGCGTTCCCCCGCCCATCAATCAATCATCCGACCGTGGCGCGTCTTTATCACCTTACTTTTTTATTTATTTTTACTCAGTAACGGATATGATTTAACCTGTAGCGAAGTAACCTACAATACTTTAAACATACTTAAGTAAAAGTAAAGTACAGATTTTAAAAACTACTCAAAGTAAAAGTACACAAAAAACTCAGTTACAGCCAGGTGAGTAAATGTAATTTGTTACTTTCAGCTCTGCCTCACCTCTGCATGAATGCATAAAAATGTTTTCTTGATCGTTTATCTGCTTCTGTTCTCAGAAAACAAAATATGTTCATGTTTAGATGTCAAAATAGTCCAGTTTTAAAACATATGAGGATAAACTGATAAGTGATGGGAAACGTTGTATAGCTGATTAACGCGTCGGCTCCGTACACTTCTCTACCACCGGAATGTGTGGTGGTGAGGTAAAAGGGGCGCGGGCAGTGGACCAAACCACTGTGAGGCAAGGGAGGGGGAATCAAAATGTTTAAAACGTTTTTTTGTTGTTGCTCCGTTTGCATTTGTATTGTTTCACTTCTTACACAACTATTTTAAGTATTATAAATCATTAAATTATTTTCAATACACATATTCTAATGATATTTTAGGGGGGACAACCCTCAGATAGGGGGGGTCCTGTCCCCCCCGACCCCCCCGGGATTTCCGCCCATGGACGGAAATGTGGCTAACTAAATCACAGATAAGAAAGGGACACACAAACATAACGTCATTAATGTTTGTACAGCAGTCAATGCAGCAATAAATAAAACAGCCTAAAATAAAAGGTAGCTTAAAACAAGAAAAAGTCTCATAAAAGACTAGATGACTACGTCCTATGAGAGAGGCCATATGAAGAATGGAGAATTCATGTTTGATCTACAGAAAGAAAACTGAGGCTTCATCTTTCATCTGAGTCTTCGTGTGACAAAAATTCTCACATGAAAATGACTAAATTATGAGTCGCAAACACTGAATACATTTGATGAAACTCATCCAGCTTTCATGATTCTCAATAAAATCCTACAATCACTGAAAGCCTTTATGAAACAGGCTGGATGCAAATGATTTGCTCAAAAATTTGTCACCTCATAAAAAGAAGTGGGTTTGTGTGTGTGCGTCTGTGCATGTGTGTGTGCGCGTGTGTGTGTTTTGTTTTAATCAAAACTGGTTGAAACTGGTTGCTCTGCACATATTGCTGTAAACAACTTGGTGTTGCTGGTCCACCAGTCAAACCAGCACCAACTATCATAAAACTGTTTGGTCAAACACATAAATTAATTAGTTTTTTTTTTCAGCAAAGGATATCTTGAGGCTCTAAATGCAATCTCTAAAAAACGCTTTCAGAAAATTAAGGGCAGAGACAGAGCCAATCTAGACACTAGTTATTGCAGTAGCTATATTTGTCTATTCATATTATGTACCCAACTACCAGTGAATAGTAAAGAGTTTACATGGGTGGGGTTAATGTAAAGTTTGGCAAAATACTTCTCATTGCTGTATTTCGCTGGTTCAGCAGATATTTTCTCTGCACTGCTGCCTGTCAATTTAGAGAGTGGTTCAACAGAGAAATATAAATCAAAGTCCCTTCAAGGCAAGTCAGTATATTGGCGGCCATCTCTGTAATGTTGCCAGGCTGCTATTTTTTATCTAGGCAACAGGCATGCAGTACAGCTCTTATCTGCTAACATTTATCTAAATACCAAAATCTTCAAAACTGTTGGCCAAGCTCAGGTTTTAATAACAAACATGTATTTAATACATTCATAAAATACATTTATTAATATAATTATTATCCCTTAAGCGTTAATTCACTACAAACAATTACACAAAGGAAATAGACAGCACTATCGTTTTCAAGAACAGAAAGCTGTGGAGCATTTTCGTCACCATAATGTTTGATTCCTGCTCTTTGTTTTCTAGATGTTTGTTCTAAACTTCGTTTGCAATGGTGGACCGGCTACTTTTCTTTAATTATTCTAAATTTTTTAATGTACTGTAAATGTTGCAAATCAGTGATGCCCTGACGGCCTTGTGGAGTAATAATTTGAATAAGAAATCATTTGTATTGGGAATGTGTCGTAGCACAGTCATCTGCGCATAAATGCGGTCAGTATACTTTGAAAGTTCCACGGACGCATGTTTGCGCGAGCCGAACACAGATGTGGAACAAAGGTATATTATCTCGCCCTTACCTCGCCTTCATGTAGCGCGCCCCTTGTCGCATACTTGATGTAGGCACAAATCACGATACAACAATGTTTCCGAAAAAGTGGATCATGGAGACATTTTAATTTTTCTAGATCAAATAACGTCATATCGCACACCCCTAGACTGTTCCACGCGCTACATGGGAGAAACATGAGGCCCTTGAACCATGTAGGTGCAGTTTCCTGGACAGAGTTTAGATTAATCCAGGACTAGGCCTTAGTTATATTAAGACATTTTTAGTAGTTATATTTAAACATCAAGGGCCCTATCTTGCACCCAGCGCAATTGACTTTGTCAGTGACGCATGTATCATCCATATTTTGCACAGGCGCACAGCGGGGTTTTCCCTCCACAGACGCACGTCGGCAAACTAGGGAATGAACTTGCGCTCCCTGGGCAGTTCAGCACAAAAAAGGAGGCGTGTTCCGGCGCAAACCATCCCTGATGCTATTTTGCAGTTTCCAAAAACTATTGCGCCACTGAACAGAAAAAACTAGTCTAAAGTCAGTGGCGCGTTGTGCGTGGTTCATTATGCTATTTTAAGGGCGCATGCTTGACCATAATGTATAGCGTGCACAATGCGCACACACTTTGCTTATTTAATCTTCACAGATGCAACAGTTATTTTTGCAAATCATAAATTGTTACAGTTAAAAATATTAACACATGAGATAAGGGGAATCATAGTGGTGAGCATTGTGGTGATAGTTTTTATTTATTGTGTGGCTGCGTTAAAAAATTCTCATGCAATCGAGTACTCATTTTTCAGACCTATGGATTAATCGAAATGAAAAAATGACATAAATGCACAACCTTATTTTAGTCTGGGGCTAGGATAAGCCCTGTCTGGGAAACCGCCTGGTAGTGTAAATGCAGCCTAATATTGCATCATGTACAACTGCTAGCAATACTGATATGATTCTTATAGGAATAGGAATATGTGCCTACCATGGGCGTCGGAAGCAAATGAAAAGTGGGTGGGTCGGGAAACAATGCTGTCATAAGAGTTGGAGCATGTGTACTTCTAAAACACAATCGATTAAACAGAGGTATGACTTTATGAATTCTGCAAATGTACCTCGCAAATAATAACAATACGTGAGGACGTTCATGTCGCAAATGAAAAGTAATTGCAGGCTTCTGTAAAAAAAAAACTTGAAAATTATCCAGCGATCGTGGGACCATAATAAAAATAAACTATTTTACAGCAGTAATAATATTTTAACGATTAGCCTACACTTTTAACGTTTGAAAGGAACCACATTTAGTGCTGTGTTAATTATCATTAAAAGCAAAACGGAATCTGTGCCTCCGCGACAGACGCAATTCTTCTGGCATCTCTCCTCATCATCTCCTCCTTTTTTCTTCTGTGTCTTGAACTTGGGGCTCGAGTCCGACCTAAGGTTCGAGCTGCCTTTAAGAACACCAAGCTAAGTTCGTTTACCGTTAATTATTAAGACTAAATGGGCAGGCAAACTCGTGAAACAATGAAAGTAAAATAATCCGCTATAATATGGTTTTACACGTCTATAGAAAATATACTATAAATAAAGCAGTTATTAATTTTCCTAATGCATGGTTGTTTGACATTTACTTCTGTTTAAAACATTTGGCAAAGGAGGTTTTTCAGCACTATGTTCGAACAGCAACTCAGCGTCCACTCACCCCCGCGAATTATGTTTAAAAGCTGAAACGGGTCCGCGGTGTAAAAAAAAGCAAAGGTTAGGGATCCCTGCTCTAGTGGAATGGATTTGGACTAACAGCGCTTTGATAAGTGAACAGACAAATGTGCTAAATTAGAGAAAAAGTGGGTGGGTCCATTATCATTGGTCTTAAAAAGTGGGTGGGTCCTGTCCCACCCACGTATAATGGTTCCGACACCCATGGTGCCTACCACCCATACCATTTCAGACAACGAATCAAGCTCAACAAATTTGAAAGAACACAAATAAAAGTATGATATTTATGAGTCTGACTGTTTGGTTTTCCAATTCCCTCATATTAAACTGTCACAAAACATCAAAGTGACTTTGCGGCGTTAACACGCTATTCATCAACCTGATTGACAGCAAACAGAGTCACAAATGAAGGGACACACACAAGCCATTCAGAGATCCGCACTTCTCATCATGAGCATCCCACAGCCTGTATAATACATGTTTTCCCAACCATCCTGTGCAGGGGTGCTGTGCTGTTTGTTATTGAGTTTACTGTTCACAAAACTAGTGAGACAGTGTTAGCAAATAATTGTCTCTTTGTTTTCAAGGCCCAGTTTATCAATGACACATCTGCTTTTCGTAAAAGAAGAGGCTCGGATAACAGTCTCCCAGCAGGTTTCTTACATATGCTAATATTGATTAGAGTAGTTGAGGAAAAAAAGCCAGCGGGGTGGTGGTGGTCAATGTGGCAGAACAAGTGGCTAAATCGATTCCTGTCCCTTCTGCCAAACGTAAAAGCCAAGACATCACCAAATCCCTTAGAAGAATGTTGTATCCATCACTCGCTTTTACATTTACCTCAGCTCTCGGTCAATGCGCTTTCCCACTCATGTGGATCTGATCGACGGGTAAATGTCCTTTAGCTTCTATTACTAAAGCAAGCATTCATGAAATGTGTTTCCAGCCACCACTACTATTACCTTGTACATTTCTTATATTTGTTTATCTATAAAAAAATTAAGAAAAAAAGAATGTTATAATGGGCCCTTTTTTTAAAGATGCAATATACTGTAGGTCTTAGCTTTTAGTTAAAATAGATCTGATTCCTGTGTATACAGTCTGAGACAATAGTATCTCACTACTAAGAATGGCCATAGTGTACCACTCCCTGGGCAGGGCTTTATCAATGTGATGTCACATTAACAAGTTTTGGTTTAATGTAGATAAAAAAAAGGAGTGGGTGGATTTTATTCATTCTGGCGTAATAATCAAGAACTTTGCTGCTGTAACATGGCTGCAGCAGGCGCAATGATATTATGCAGCACCTGAAAATAGTCCCCTTGGTAACTTTCAATAGCAGGGACTATTTTCAGGTGCTGCGTAATATAATTGTGCCTGGTGCAGCATGGTACAGCAGCAAAGTCCTTGATTATTACGCCAGAATGAGAGTATAGTTCCTAGCCATATCTGCCTAGAAAATCGCAACTTTTAATTTTCCGTCAGTCTTAGTACACGATGTAACTACAGAAGAGTCAAGTGTCAAATAGGAAAAATATCGAAACTCTTTGGTCATTTTTGAGGGCGATGCTAATGGTCTAATCAGATTCAATGGATTGTGCTAAGCTATGCTAAAAGTGGTACCGCCAGAACCGGAGATCGGCTGAATGGTTCCAAAACTGTAAAAATCATACATTTAACTCTAGGGGAGCTGGAAAAGTAGTACATTTTCAAAAAAGTGGAGTGTCTCTTTAAAAAATGCACAAGCTTTCTGGGTCAGGGTGTCCATGTAAATACCTTATTAATACACCTTTAAAGTTTGTGTGCGTATGTGTTCACTTTAGGGAGGATTAGATGTAGGCTTGTTTCTCCCTAGAGTGAACACATCCTTTCAGTTCGAGGGTCATTGAAACCATATGGCACCCTAGATGCTACAGATGTCACAGTTTGTCGTTGGGTACAGAGGATACTTCCCCCAAATGTTAACTTTCAAGTCATGTTCATTCTATTGCTTTGAATTTTTACATTGAGTGTCATATTATCCATTTTGCTGTCATTACGTGATCAGGTTAAGTTGCACTTTCTACACTGCAAAGACGTGCAACAAAAACATGTACCCGTTAAAGAAGGCCAGGATGCACTTTACCAATTTTTTACAGCTCTTCCTTTGTTGGTATCATACGTACTGTAACATAAAATACACTTGAGTTTGGGCATCCGGCAGAGATGTTTGCGTGTGCTCACAAACAAACACACGAAGTAAGGGACATGTCCTTGAAAATTCATGAGTTCTGCACCAGTTCACCCTTTTCGAATTGGTAACAAGTTTCGAAGGAGAATGAAAAAGTAATTGATTTTTACTCTCGTCTGATCAGACAAGTTCAACGCTCAGACCTCCATTTAGATTCCCACAGACCTTACAAAATCATTACATTAAACAAATTGCTTGAAACTTAAATAACCAGCCGTGAAATAACCAAGACTTTCATTCATTTAGTCCATGTGTAAATTACTTTTTCAACTCGTTACAAAAGAACCGACGTTGTTTTGCATGAGATATCCCTTACGTCCTACAGGCCGTTTCATTGCATGCCGTGAGAAGCAATTTTCTCAATAAGACAGAAGGAAGGAACATTGAACGCAACTGAGTAATGACTCACATTAGCGGCCATACCAGCAGATTGTTTTTATCCAAGCGTCTTCATCTGATGCCCCCCTGCCGCCACGAGGATATGCTTGAACTGCAGCCACCCTGATCCAAACATCATTCACCTCTACTGAATCAATCTCTTATTTGCGACCCTGGACCACAAGACCATTAATAATTAGCACGGGTGTAGCAATAGCAAACAATGCATAGCAGTATGGGTCAAAATGATTTCAAAAATCATTAGGATATTAAGATCATGTTCCATAAACATGTTTTGTAAATTTCCTCCCATAAATATATCTACAATGTATTTATCATTAGTAATATGTGTTGCTAGGGACTTAATTTGGACCCTCAGATTCTAGATTTTCAAAGAGTTGTATCTTGGCCATATAATTTCAAAGTATCTTGAATATTTTTTTCAGCTTTTGGATGATGTATAAACTCAGTTTCAAAAAATGTGAAGGTTTATGTGTCCATGGTCACATAGACCTTGTTCACACTGTCAGCCCAAATCCGATTTTGGTGCATATCCGATTGAAATCTAATCACATTTAAAATGTGTGAACGGCTAAAAAGCACATGAAATCCGTTTTTTTCTAAACTGTTTCGGGCTACATCCAGAGGTGGTTTGAAATCCTTTTCAAATCGCATTTCCCGGAAATCCAATTCAGTCTGACCACTCTAATCCCATTTCTGTAGTTTTTTTGGTTACTTCATGTTGTCAGGTCACGTAAACGCAACCCCAGCACGAACTTTGGAACAGTCTATTTCTGACAATATCATAGAGATGTTTGGGAAAGTCCATGTATTGGGGAATATAGTCTTTACAACGTCAGACGTCGAGGCAGATTGCCGTGCCAGCTCGACATCATTGCCATAGAAACAGTGCAGATAATCCAGAACATGGTAGAATGCTACAAGACGCACAGATTGGATCTGAACAGTTGTGATACACAATACGGACAGGGAGTCTGTCAAATCGGATATGCACGGAAATCCGATATGGACTGACAGTGTGAAAAAGGTCATAGTCTTTTAGGCCAGTGTTTCCCAATCCTGGTCTTCAAGGACCCCCTTCCAGAATGTTTTAAATGTCTCCTTATCACCAGCCTGTTAGGGATACGTGTTAACCATTCTGGCAGGAGGCTGATGAGTTGATTCAAGTGTTTTAAATAAGGATACATCTAAAACTTTCTGAGAGGTGGTACTCAAGGACCAGGATTGGGAAGCGCTGTCTTAGGCCAGGTCTTCGGTGGTAATTTTGCAATGCATACAACCAACTAAATCAAACTGAAATTAAACCTTTCTTAAAGGAATAAACTACTCATTTTCAATATTAAAATATGTTATTACCTTAACTAAGAACTGTTGAATCATCCCTCTATCATCTGTGTGTGTGCACGTAAGCGCTGGAGCGCGCTGAGACGCTACGATAGCATTTAGCTTAGCCCCATTCATTCAATGCTGCCATTTAGAGATAAAGTTAGAAGTGACCAAACACATCAACGTTTTTCCTATTTAAGACGAGTAGTTATACGAGCAAGTTTGGTGGTACAAAATAAAACGTAGCGCTTTTCTAAGCGGATTTAAAAGAGGAACTATATTTTATGGCGTAATAGCACTTATGGGAGTACTTCGACTAGCCTGAAAAGTCCGCTCCCCTTCTCACTCTCATAATGGGAGAGGGAGGGTGTTACTGCGCCAAGTCGAAGTACTCCCAAAAGTGCTATTACGCCATAAAATATAGTTACTCTTTTAAATCCGCTTAGAAAAGCGCTATATTTTATTTTGTACCACCAAACTTGCTCGTATAACTACTCGTCTTAAATAGGAAAAACGTTGATGTGTTTGGTCACTTCTAACTTTATCTCTAAATGGTACCATTGAATGAATGGGGCTAAGCTAAATGCTATCGTAGCGTCGCAGCGCGCTCCAGCGCTTACGTGCACACACACAGATGATAGAGGGATGATTCAACAGTTCTTAGTTAAGGTAATAACATATTTTAATATTGAAAATGAGTAGACTATTCCTTTAAGCTCACATCATGCTAAGAAAAAAATCAGATTGGTCCATCCAATGACAATGCACTCAAATGAAACATTTGATACATTTCGACATCATTGCCTCTGGTCTCACACTTTCAGCATTACAATCTAAACATACTGTGTTGTTTCAACCCACCGAGCAAAACATGGACAAACCCAACTATTGGTTTAAATTAACCTAGAAAATGTCCATACTATCCATGGGTTGAACCCAGCATTGTGCTTTAAAACAACTCATCATAGGTTAATTTAAACTCAACAGTTAAGTTTGTCAATATTTTACCAAAGCATCCTTTTAAACAACTCAGTTTAACTGCAATGACACAAAGTCAAACTACACGGACTGTCATAAAAAACAAACGGATGGATCATTAATTTGAAAGGAGGGACTTTCTTTACAGCCACCAATTTGAGCGTTCTAACTTCTCCCATTCATTTAAGTTGGCTCACCTTTGCTGTACTGTCTCAGGTCAACCACTACGTTCAGTACTCACTGGACCAAAGCAAGCGCTGGGGTCTTGCAATTATAGGTCAAGATCAAAGAAGCTTTTCACTTCTCATGTCTTTATTTATTTTTTCAGCTTAAGCGTAAAGAGCGTTATTATGACAGATGATTCACTTCCATTGTGTGAACTGCTGAGAAGCCAGAGTCGGGTGTAGAATCTGAATAAAGCTTTAATGTCCCTCTGTAACCCTTGAACATATAATCCATAACTGTGGTCTGTGCATTCATCCATTCAAGTCCCCAAGGCAATACTACCGAACATACTGCAACATTTCTACCGTATGTGATTCGGAAGCATATGTGTCTGTGTGGCATTGTGCTAATCCTCCCACACTTTGACATTTTGCACAATGGAGGTTCTTCCTTGAACATGCTGAGCCGGGCCTGATGGATTCGCAGATATACGATTCAGACACAGTTTGGATAAATAACAGCTTCCTGATGATGCTGCAATATCATGCAAACACTGTTAGCTGTTTGTATTCACAATCTAAAGTTTCATTTATAGTTGACTGTTACCCTCTTTACTGGTAGTCTTTGGCAGTGTTGGCGTTGGCAGTACATAGGTCATGGGTTTGATCCCAGGGATCACACATACTGTGTAAATTGTGTAGATTAAATGCAATGCAAGTCAGATGGATAAAAGCAAATGAAGAAATGTAAAATGTTATGTAAATGTAGTCTCAATACAGAGAAGACATCAGGGTCATTACGCCTTGCTGGTAAACAGCATATGTTGCGGTGTAGATGCTGAGGTCCTTGAGCTCCTATCAGCCTTTTTGACTTATTTAACAAGTAATGCTTCAAAAACAGAAAAATATTTACATTTATCTTCAGTCAACATATGCTATACATTTTATTGTTTGTGCATTACTGTACATTGGTATCGAAACCATTATTTTGGCAGTGCAAATGCTTTACAAACTAAGATGCAGCTAGTTTTGTCTTATTTTGCAGTAAAAGTATTTTGATTTTAAATACTGAGACACATATTAAGTGTTGTTTTTAAAGTAAAGCTAATTTTTATAGCTATGTTTTTTTTTTAAATGAATTAGTTTTATTTTCCTAACCCTTTTTCTTACCCTTCTAGCATTAAGTATTTTTAATCTTGTTCTAAGAATAAACCTCACTTAATTTAGCATATTTTTTTTCTGGCTAAAACTGACTGTTTTATCTCATTTTACAATTATGAGAAAAAAACTGCTTGTTATAATAAAATCATATTTTATACACTCTCAGAAAAAATGGTACAGGAAGATACAAACGTTGTCACTGGGGTGGCACCTTTTTAAAAAGTACACATTGGTACCTTAGAGGTACATGCTGCTATCTCAAAGGTATATAGAGTATCTGTACCAAAATGGAACATATCATGACTTTTTAAAAAGGTACCGTCCCAGTGACAACTTTTGTACCTTTTTTCTGAGAGTGTAGGTAGGTAGGGTGTCCATACATGCCATTTTTCCGAGACGAGTCCTGGTCAGGATTTCGGATGCGTATTCCGGATGTCGTATTTGTTGACCGCATACGTCATCGAGGTTCTAACATTTCATTCAAAAACAAAAAATCGTTGTAGTTTGGGTTGCTTTAATTTTGAAAACTTCGATTATGTATGCAGTCGACTAATGCAACCTCCAGAGGACACACTTGGGTGATTCTCGTGAAATTAGTAAATGCAAAGTAAGAGTATCAAAATAAGAAGCATACAGTTACAAACATCTCTTCATGTACTATTTTGCACATGATTTCAAATGACATCATACAAACCAATTTTGTTGTTTTTTCCACATTTAAGGGGAATTTTTCATTACCGCAACATGTCCATGACTGGATTTGGGTTCTTTGACATGGAAAATCTATAATTAAAAAAACTAAAAAAGAAAAAGCTTCAGTGCATGTTATACTATTAACAGTAAAGAAACATGTGGTATTTGGTATTCATTGGTAAATGTAAACACAATAATAGGAATATAAATGTGTCCAAAACCAATTTTCTCATCCTCCGCAACAATTTTCAATCATTGTTTAAGCCCTCAAGGAACTAACATTTTCAAAAAAAAATTGTCTGTGACTGTGACACACAAGATGGCTACCAGGTAAGCAGTTCTTTTTTTCTCCAGATAAAAGTTTACGTTTTGTTTGTCATAGTACCTAGACATCTTTTTAGTTCTCATTACCGAAACATGAGTTTGTAAATGCATATATTTAATGTAATATCATGTTGCGGTAATGATAATTTTTGATAATGATAATCTAAAAAATTTAAACAATTTTATAGGAAATATTTTTAAATCCTCTAAAAATAATGGTTATAGTAAGTTCAGACCTAAATCTTATATGTGCAAAAAAATTGGCTTCAATGACTATTTAAAAAAATCTGATGCTGGACACCTTTTAAGTCTGGATTTCGTGCAATCCTGGCCAGGGAAAAATGGCACGTATAGTCACCCTATTTATAGGGTATACTTACCCCATACTGGCTGCCCACTAGAAAGCATAAATTCATACTGGATAAATCTGGTCTTTTCAGCAGTGGAAAAATAACAGATCAAATTTCTTAAGAGAGGAAAAGCGGGTTTGTTAGTAATAGTATGTCTTTAATATAGTGATTTGAAACATCTCAGTATGACGGCCCTGTTAGATTGTGCGTGTAAACATCTTAGCAATAGAGGAACATAAGACTATAAGAAAAGAATAAGAGTGTTTGAAGAGCAGAAGATAAGATACATCTCTCTGTTGGAGATTAAGCATGCCTCCTACAGTAACCTTGAAACACAGAGTACCACTGACTCCGCGTCTACACTTTGAGATCTGCTGGAGCTACAAATCAAATTACTGTGCTGGGGGGCTGACAGCAAAATTGTCTGTCTTCTCTCTCTTTATTGCCAAGAGCAAACCCCCAATAGGTTATAATGACAGCAAATTAAGGCAGAGGAAGAGAGACACTAGAGGGAAAAGGCATATTTATCTCTCCTGTCTCTTTTCTCTCCAGGCCTCTTTGCAAGGGACTGATTTGTTCTTTATAGTCTTCTTTTCAGACATGTATGCAGGCTAATAAAGCCTATTGGCTTTTATTGATCCACCCTGGGATATTGTCGATCCGTGTATGTATCCTTTTCGCTGACGTTTGATGTGATCGAATGGGAGTCGTGGACTGTCACACATTCATCAACCGGACTATCCGCGCTCTGTTTCGCCCGTTATCGCGGCTGTGCGAACCTGTGCGAAATCTAATTTTCTGCATTTTAGAGATGTATGGGGAAAAACAAGAGTTGATAAACAGCTTTCCGAAAGGCTGATAAAACACATTAAATTCATTCGAGCTGAAACACTGCTCTCGGTAGGGTTTATGATATCATATCCTCCGTGTTAAGAAAAAACTCCAGCTTTCTACGATTGCCGATTGACCCTTCCTGCGCTCCACACACAGCCTGTTGTTACTAATGCTACCCCAGCAGAAATAAGTCCGGCGGTCCGAAGTGCACGAAAAGCAAAGGTCATCAACATTAGTGCCCCTCTGCAACCTCCAAACATTCCTCAAAAACCACTCCAGAATAACACAGCCGCCGTGCTGGTGTAAATGTCAGTTTGTGCTGTTGACGCTTCGTTTGTGTCCATCTGTTTGTAGCGTAGCACTATTTCAATCACACTACTTCCAGTTTCCCTTCTTTCATCTGACTCTCCCGACCCTGCGGCCATCCTGCCACTCACCTTCCAAAATTACTTTTGCGCAAGTGAGGAAAAGAAAACTCCTGGTTTGTCCCCTGACACTAAAGAGGAGATTCAAAATACACCCGTTCCTGCAGGCTGCATGCGCAAAATTGGAGAAAAAAATGTAGAGGTAGACCTGCGCGCCATTTCAGAAAAATTAGCCTTAAAAAAGACCAGACAACAGCACCAGTCCCGTAGCGACAAAGGTTACAGATTCGCAGTTAACGGGGTGAAAATCAATTACATGCCTGGTTCACCTAATTGATATCTACCACAGCATGAAGATAACGTCTAAAGCATTATATTTGTATTGAGCTTCGGTTAAAAGCCTATTTATATTCAAGAAGGTGAGAAAATTTTGATAGGAGGCACAACCTGCAGCTCCAAAGGTAGATTGAATTAAACTGTTTATTTAGAGTGCAATGCCGATGACTGGGGGGTGTACATACTGTATGAGCCCGCGAGGACTTATTACAATGCAGTATTATTAAAACCCAGCAGACCTACAACGCCGAATATCTGAGGGCTTTCCAACACAATGTTCTTTCCAAAGCCTCGGATCCTATTTTTATCCACAGGGTCAAGATAAAGTATAGACCCCTCCCTATATTACCCCTTCACCCTTTAGGATATTCAGTAGACAAACTGTCACTCTTCCCTCGCTTCCAGCAGAAATGGTATTGACCTCTCTTCAAAGCCCAGAATAGCAGTGCGGTCACTGCGATCATAATCAATACAGCTGCAGAAAGATATGACATTCTTCCTTGATTGAACATGATAAGAGCAACCAGCGATCCAGCCATCGGATCACAAGTGGGTCATGTGATCTGCGTGAAGAATGACACTGTCTTGGTAAACTAGCTTATATCATCACACTTCCTGCAAGATTTACTTGCCGATGTAAAGATCTGCTGTTGAACTTACAGCATTTTGCAGGCTTTAATTTGCCCACTGTATAGATATGTAAGGAGTTCACCTTTGAGGGCGCTATGATGAATAGGAGATATACATGTGAAATTTTTTTAAACAGACCCCGTGTTTTTATTTGCCAGAAACGCTGCTCTTCCTTATCAGCAGATTACTTATGAATGGGCTCTTTTCTTCATCCATCAATCCTAGGAGCATTCACCTATGCTTGGAGATCGTGGGGCCAGAAATAAGAGAGTGGGCATGACTATACAATTACATTTTATTCTCCATCCAGGGTAGAGGAAAAAACGTTGTGGCCTCTAAATCCCATTATCATTATCAAGGAATTTATGGCACACATTTAAGATGAGCCAAGAAGATTGGAGGTGCTTGAGTGCGGCTGAGATTTGAAAAATTTTCAGAGTATTACTGTAGAGAGCTGATCGATGGCACTCCAAGAGGGACGCAGCGAAGTAATGCAGCTACTTGGACACATGTAGGGTCTGCGCTAGGATCAGAAGGCTGGTGTGATGAATCTTTATGCTCTCTTCAGATCGCCGTCCTTCGACCTTTAATAAAAAGTCTGTTTGGCTTCTACCCGGGGCTCGCTGTGAGGCAGTGATTGAAATGATTGGCAAGATAGATTTAATGGGATTGGAAATGTAGCTTAGTTTTATAAACAGAGCAAACGTTTAATCCAGGTGATGTTGTATGTTCTGAAGGATCAAGTAAGGTCAATGTTTGTTTCATGTCCACAAATCATTAAAATGGAAAAGCCATTGGGCGTTTGGCAAAGTGTCAGCGGGAGGGAAAGAGAGATGAATGGTGCAAAGAGAATGAGAGAAAGATTTATGCACGACTAAATCAATTGTGAATGCAAATGTGCTGAATAGCATACTTACACGACCTAGAGAGAAGTCCAAGTCACGCATTATGCAATTATGTTTTACCAGAAAAATTCTGATGGAAGAACCTGAACACCAGCGGTGCCTTGGGCTCCTACAAACCCAACAAGTAAGAATCAAGCATCTCTTTAACAAACAAGCAAAACATTAAATGGCAAACGTCCAACCAAGCCAGTCTACCTTCACTAAATACTATATATGACAGTAACATCTCTTTCTTTATTACATAAAAATATTGTTTTATGTTAGGTGTAGCGCGTTTTTATGCAATTACACAGCATGAACTTTAAAAGAGATAACACGCTTTTTTACAGACTTTCACCTGAAATCTGCTTTTAAAACTGCTGAGACAGAAGCCTTAAAACGGCATTCTAAGCTAATGAAACATTTACTAACATTTTCATGGCTGAGGAGAGTGGAGGCAGTTCATCTATGCGATACTTATCAGCTGAACAAATCTGTTTCCAATACGCTGCGTCTAAGCTGTTTAGAACATGGGGGGGGTGTTTGTATTTTGGTTAAAAATAACAGGCCAGCTGCTTCATACAGTGTTCCTCAGCACAAGTGAGAAAATGTGGTTTAGACCATATTTTTAATTTACAGCCACCCCACAAACACAGTAAGGGTACAGGGAGACAATTTTGCTTCACATTTTATCATAACATTTTTCATGTAGTCAGAAACTACTACAAATCTAAATGGCTTATTTTGGTATATGAAATATATGAAGAGTTTTGTTCCAAAACACGATAAACACTTTTTTTTAATGAGTTACCGCCAAAATCAGTATTGTATCAGGTCAGTATTAAAAAGTAAATTCTTAATTTTACATAAAAGCCAATATCCGCTGTGTTATTATGTCATCTTCTCTCCTTTTTTCCCAAAACGCAATAAACGCCACTCCTCCTTCTCTGCAGAATGCAATAAATCCGCTTAACAAATCACAATGCACCATTCCACGCATTGTAAACAATATGAATACACACAAAATCCTAGTTTTTCTCAACAAAATAATCTAATGATTTATAAAAGAGGCACTGGGGAGACCGAAAAATTTCGGGTGTTGTTTGTTTTCCCGACAGCATCAAGCTTCTGTCATGCTTATTGACCCCATGGGATCTTATGGAAAACTTTCCATTATTTTACTCAAAGTCAACGAAAATTAAGCAGGACCAAAACATATTAAAGCTGATCGCTGTGAAAAAGTTCAACAAAGACGTCCCAACAGCAGCAATGACAGTGTTCTATACATGACAAAGTAAATGTTTTGATTAATGTCATTAATGTTTATTTTTAATCACTAGTCAACTAAATGAATATAATATGGAAAAGATGAATGCACATTTATATAGTGATTCAATAGATTTATAGCATTTTGTGGAAAAAAATAACTTTTTTTAATTTGTTTTTATAATAAATCTTTTCATATCAAATTATGGATTAGAATTTTTTATGTTTTTTTTGTGTGTATAAAATATATGTGTAACAGAAAATAGTGGTTTTCATCTTGTCACTTTCTTGGTATAGAAAACACGTTTTTACCGAAATTAGTCAAAATGGATTTATTGCGTTTTGAAACCAAACTCTTCATATGTTACCCTGTGCATAATAACACCAAAATAATAATAAAAATATGCTGATTTGCGTTTTGTTCCACACTGGTGATGACGTAAGATGAACAAAAGTGCATGTGAAACCAAACTGGCACTGCAAGTGGCCCTGGAAACAATCGCACAATTGTTTTTCCTATTTTCTTACAATTGTCTCTTCATTTTGGGGTTAGAACAACTTTCTGTTACATAAAATGACATCCTTACCCAAACCCAACTCTAACCCTAACCCTAGCGACAATGGTTTAAAAAGCATAAATTTTTTTTTATAAACCAATACTTAAAGTGTCATTCTAACGCAACAGCAAATCTAACCCCAAACCGTAGCGACAACTGTTTAAAAAAAAAAAAAAAACAGTTGAGTAACCAATACGTGAAACTGACACAGAAAAGAAATGCGTGGCACGGCCGTGTAAAATGGTGGAGATACGTGACAATGCCACGCAAAATTGAGCAAAATAATGCTTGACTATTTCATGGAAATTTGTGAGATTAGGTCATTCAATTACATGTGAACAATTACAAGCGATTTTACTATAGGAAATATAACATATTACTTAATACCACTGAAGGTAAATGATTTGGGAGAGTACTGCGACTCGCTAGCAAATTTGCATAAAGTTATTGTGATCACCCGGTGGTGTGGACACCAATATAGCTATCGTTATAGTTAACGTTATTTTTATAGCTATAATGTGAACGGCCCTTAAGGCTGTGTATCGCCAACAACGTCATTTTACGGTACGCCACGGTTCAGTGTGGCACCACGCCATGTGTTACGATATGGCCCAGGTGCGGTGCGGTTCAATGCACATTACTATACAGGTCAGTTTTGAATTACACTTTTGTTACGAATTTACCAACACTGTTTATCATACATTGAATAACCAGTGTTTTTTCCCCAAAATGTGTTGCTGTATTATCAAGGGCAAGGTCACTTTTATTTATATAGCACCTTTAAACAGCATTTCTGCTTACCAAGGTGCTTCACAAAAAAAATCATAAAAAACAGACATACAAGAATTGGTTAGTCTGTAAAACAACAGGCCTGAGGAAAGATATATGTTTTCAGATTTTAAGCTGCGTATTATAAGCGAGCCCTACAGTATAGTGATTTTAAACGCGTGCAATAGACTCATCCTGGATTATGGATTAACTACGATCTATCACACCACTGCTAATGGTTACAACAAAACAAAAAAATTCCCATAATAATTAGCTACCTTTAAAAGTTTGTCAGAATCGATACAGAAGGTGCTGGATCTATCCACGCATCACCAGGATGTATTGCCAAATCAATATTTTGAACACAGCCCTAAACAGTACTGTATATCAGAGGGTAAAACTGAAGCAGTGTTAACCTATCATCATCATGTGACCTGACATGATGTCATCTGTCCGTCATAAAAGAAGACAGGCTGTAGTATTAGCAAAGGGAATTAATTGACTGACATACTATAATGAACAACTTTGCCCCAGGACTCATATAGTAGGCACATATTTATACATTTTAAAAGCAAAACCTGGCTTAATACCTAAATACGCAGTTTTGCAGACCGCTGCTAACGAGCAAAACAACACAATAAATCATTAACAGAAACCTACATCAGAAAACCATAATAATCTCCATGAAACATCAATTACTCATGTATTTTAATGAGGACGATGGACTGATGATAAAGAAAGGAGCTGTGAAACTGTTGAAAAAATGTTAGGTTTATACTCACGATTTTGGCCTTTAAACAGAGGCCTCCTGCAGGCTTCACCCCTGATGGTCACATCGATTGGATTCAGGCGTCCAACAACCGGCTGATATGAAAGATGTGTTATTGGGGCTCTCAACCTGAAGGGCAAAGCGTATGTGAAATAAAAGCCTTGAAGACCATATTTACTAGGCCTCATTCTAAAAAAATATAAAACAAAACACCAACCCTGTACTCTTTTTACAAGATTGTGATAGACATTAATGTCAACACATGAAACTATTTCAGTGGCAAGCTACTTCAGACTCACGCACAACATGTGGTGGAGAGAGACTATTCATTACTGGACCATTTTTCATTGAGACACAAACACAACTATGGATTTATCAGCTATGTATGGACTCCTCGATCTTTCAAGGAGAAAGAATTGATTTATTAGTAGCTATTGTGCATTCATTCGTAACAGGAAGAGGTCAAGATGTTAGAACAATTTACAGAAAAGCTTCTGCCCATTACAAATAAATATTTATAATCATTAGCAGATGCATTATTGCATTGCAGAATCGATACGAAGCTATGTTTTTTATAATAACTAAATGGCACTGTATTGTTAAATGAATATTCCATTTACTTAAAAGAAAAATCCAGATAATTGTCATCCAAAATGTCATCCAAAATGTTGATGTCTTTCTTTGTTCAGTCGAGAAGAAATTATGTTTTTTGAGGAAAACATTCCAGGATTTTTCTCATTTTAAATGGACTTTAATAGAGCCCAACACTTAATACTTAACTCAACACTTAACAGTTTTTTTCAACGGAGTTTCTAACGAGGTATTAGGGTCTTATCTAGCAAAACGTTTGTCATTTTTGACAATAAAAATAACAAATATACACTTTTAAACCACAACTTCTCGTCTAAATCCGGTCCAGCGCGACCTAACGTAAATGCGTAGTGACGTAGGGAGGTCACCTGTTACATATATAAAACGCACATTTGCGGACCATTGTAAACAATAAACTGACACAAAGACATTAATTAGTATCAGTTGACATACAACAACGTAGGAACGGTCCTCTTTCTCAACACTTGTAAACACTGGGGCGGAGTTTCGCGTTCGTCCTCTGTGACCTCTTGACGTCATGACGTATTGCGTGGGGTCACGCTGAAGCATCACGACCGGATCTGGACGAGAAGTTGTGCTTTAAAAGTGTATATTTGTTATTTTTATTGTCAAAAATTACAAATGTTTTGCTAGATAAGACCCTTATCCCTCGTTTGGGATCATTTATAGTCCTTTGAAACTCCGTTGAAAAAAACTGTTAAGTGTTGATTTAAGTGTTAATTGTTGGGCTCTATTAAAGTCCATTAGAATGAGAAAAATCCTGCAATGTTTTCCTCAAAAAACATAATTTCTTCTCGACTGAACAAAGAAAGACATCAACATTTTGGATGACATGGTGGTGAGTAAATTATCTGGATTTTTCTTTTAAGAAAATGGAATATTCTTTTAAGAGTGGGAAGAGCACACTACAGGCAAGTTCACGCTGCACCTGATCATTTGATCTGCTACCATCTCGATCCCATCAACTGTACATGTTTTATATTCGGTTAACATTAGGAAGAATAATGACTTAATAATGAAATGTTGAAAATGTCAGAGTTGTGGCCTTAGCATTAGCCCACACTCCATCATCAACACACTGTAATCTAATACTGTACACCTGAAGACAGAATCTGCCAGCATTCCCATTCATCTCAGCAGCAGTTGTTCACTATTTAAATGTTTCTTGGAAATGTTTATATCTCATCAGAATGCACGGCTTCTATTGAATGGACATGAAGGGAGAAACATTTTGCCTACATAATGAAAACAATAATTGGAGAAAATGTGTAAGGACGTGCATATGCGCATATAGTCAACTTGGTACGAAGCAACACAAACAAACAATTAAAGTCTTTCAAGGATTTGATGTCACTATGGTGGTAAAATCCAGTGATGATTTAATTCTCAAAAACACTCATGATAGCACAGAACAAATAAAAATGTAAGCTTTTTCATTGCCATGTCAAATCGTTTTCATTGTGTAACCGTGTAATTCTATGCCAATCTGACCGAGCCGGAGAGGTTATGCTTTTATTTTCCAATGCAGGACATATAGTAGCATCCTTTGGAATGTAATACAATTGCGTCAGTCGTTGCCTTGATATTGCAAGAGATAGAGAGGGTATATGCGATAAAAATAAATAGTGAGCACTTCATGATGGAATATCTTTTATTTTTCGTTTTTTAGGACTACTTTTCACCTAAGAAACTTGTAACCATATGAGTGACCAATCCTGAGCGATGATGTCGCACGCATAAAGGGGCGGTCACACTAGACTTTGAGCATGCAAATATCTTTCATACATTATTGTGATTATGGTATGGGTCGGGGAGGACAATCCGATCCGACACCAACACAGACCGTGTCATGGCAACTTGGGGTAAAGCGCGACTTGTTGAGCAACATGAATTTGCACAAAGTTGCACTTTTAAATTGTCCAAAGTTACACCTTAATTTAAAATTTTTGTGTTAACTAACAAAAAATGTTGCTATTAGTCTGAAACATTTAAATAAAAAGCAGCAGCAGTATTGCACAATGTTTAATTTGTTGAGCAGTAAAATGTTTGAGTTCTGTAGCTCTGTTTAAGCTTTTTGTATGATTAAAAGGGCGATAGAGATGGTATTGGATCAGTATCGACAGATACTCAAGGTTGTGGTATTTACATCGGTATCAGACATAAAAAAAGTGGTATCGGCTCAGGCCTAGAATATGGGCGGGGAGCACTTCTTCAAAAGTTCTTTGGCTTTGTCCATCTTTGCTTTTCCTTAGAGAGAAAGGTCACGCTGTGACGTACCAGTACAGAGTTCACAAGACTTGAACTATGGCACGCAGAGAAATGATAAATATCTTTGCATTAGCTTATTTTTTTCGCATTAACATGCACCAAGTGTAGTGTGGCAGCCCCATTAGACAACCGTGATGAGAATTCCGAACCGAAAATTGTTTGTAATTGTGCTGTGTTTGTAATAACTGTAACCATTCCTTACTGTTCTTGTAACGGGTTGGCCAGAAGATAAAAAGCACTATTTTGCAGCAAACTGATTTATGTAAAAAAAAAACGATGCTATTATAAATTACTCCTTTCCTTAAGTTAAGCATAATGTCAGCAAATTAGATTAGATCTTGCCAATAAAAAAACTGAAAAAGTTTTGTAAGCAACAATCAGATTGTCAGCAAACAGACTGTAGGTGGTCGTGAGTGGGCCGTCTGGGACCGATATTATAGCCAAACCTTGACTCGCAGCATTGAGCTCAGATGATGCGACTCTGAATCCGTCTCGTGTCATTTCCAGTTTCAGCTCTCCCCAGTTTCCTCTACTCTTTTATCAATAAAATGACTCAAACTTCTTTTTCCACTGTAGTAGCTGTGAATAGTTTCCACTTTTTGAGTTTACAATTGGGTTAATATTCCACACTGCCCCAATATCCTTCTGGTGAGGACACAAGAAAGAAAATCATTTGATGTGTTAGTGCCTTATTTTTTTCTTTTTCAGCAATACAGTACAGAGCGACTCGAAGCCAGGCCTGCATGAGATAAGCTAAGCCATATGAACACTGCTAAATGTGATGCCTGTGTAATGACCTCGCTCTCTCTCTCTCTTTCTGTCTGGATAAAAATTCAGGTTAAGGGAGCAAGCATACAAATGACCAGCCAGGCAGCATTCAGATTTACATTTTTCAGTTCTCTCTATCACTGCGGCACATTGCAATATTTGCTTGGTCAAATACAGACCGATTGGTCACACGCCAACGGGTCCACGCAGACACACAACCACTCTGAAGAAATGTTTCCAGGCCTTTGCTGGTCTTCAAGACTTCAACAGATTATCTTCAAAAGAGGTCTTAAAAGAGCATCTCCTCAGGTTGAGAAGTGCTTTGCAAACATAATAAAAGCTCACAGATATTTTCATTTACCGCCTGATAAAAAAGGAGCCTTCGAGATGGAGGCACGTTTTCTTATTTGCCTCCTCCAGCTATGAAATGAAATGATCCCACAAGGTGATAAATGACAAAATCAGTGGATAGTATCTCGTGTTTATTTCAACCTTAATCTTCCTCTTGCCTTTTATATCACATAGCAAAATATACAGTTATTTGTTTTGACATTTCAATATTTATGTCGTACCATAAAAGTAAACGCCTTATTAGGAATTCACAGCCGGCTTTACATGAAATTCTGAACTTAACCTGAGCTTAAAAGAGTAATGTGGGTTTGTTAGCAGCATGTAGTGGTGAGATTGCGAATTGCAACCAACCTCGATTTTAAAACGCAATGAGACATAGCTGTCATAGGACAAACACGTAGTCACCTGAGACAATGTAGGTACAAAACACGCTCTTTAGAACAGTTTGACTGTTCAGGGCTACTGTACACTGTAAACATTTTGTGGCTTAGTAAATTTAACTAAATAAAATGAGATTAGAGTATTAGAGTAATTCTAAATGAACACATTATTTAGTAAATTCAACAAAAATGTATCATGTAAAATTTGTAAGAATAAAAATGTATATAGTGCATCATTTTTGCGTCCGTAAGTTTTACAGGGAATTTTAAGCAATTGCTTAAAAAAAGCTAATTTAAAGTTTAAATTACTTAAAATTCCATGCAAACCTTTCTTAAAGATGGCGGCGCTACCGGAAGGTATTTACTTTCTTTAATAAAGTTTTAAATATGGATATTTCTACAACAACACCGCACGGATTACCCTCAGAAGACCTTTGTTTATCATCCTGGAGCCGTTTGGATTTAATTTGTGAAGGATGGACGCACTTTTTTTGGACTTGAAAGTCGTGGACTATGGGTGGACCCCGTAACATTACATTTAATCAACTGAAAGATCTAAAACATTTTCTAAAATATCCGAAAATGTGTTTGTCTGAAAAACGATGGACATATGCAACTCGGACAGCTTGGGGGTGAGTAAATCATGGGTTTAATATCATTTTTGGCCGAACTATCCCTTTAAAGTTCCATGCAAAATTCCACGTAAACTTCCTTAAAAAATTGCAATTGATTAAAAATGCCATGTAAAACTAACTTAAAACATTGCAATTGCTTAAAATTCCATGTAAAACTTACTTTTAAAAGTGGATGCAAAAATGGTGCACTATATTTAATTTTTTTAGTAAATCCAGCTTATTTTTTTCAGTGTAGAAACATGGCAAAAACTTCCATGTAAGGAGACCTGCAGTGTATGTACAAAAACGGCTCATTCTAAGGTAATAAAAACAAAACATTTCATTTTGTAAGGTTTTATACTGTACACCACTGATAATATAGTTATGTATATTATATTGCATTTCTATCAACAAATCCGTCTAAAAGTTACACATTGCACCTTTAAATAACATCCACCAATTCATGAAGAACCAGATACATATTCTTAAAAAGCATGTGTTACCAAAAATGGCCTGGAGATGACCGAGTCTGCAGTCCCATGGTAATAGCACATGTGACAGGATAGCTAACTCAGTGTGATAGCACCATGCCTCTCAGATGAGTGGGAGAGATCCCTTCTTTAATGAGAGGCCATGATGTCCATCTCGCCGACTGACAGAGTCTGCACTGATCCGGAGCTGTTAAATGAGAAAACGCTTGGTGTGACAGCGTTCGCCTGCCATCCCTACACAGAGGATGATGAATATGCAGGGCAGAAGGCTCATATAAATAGCATACTCTGACTCAGTGTCTCCTAATTACTGTTGGCAACCATCTGATTTTTTAGTTTCTGTTTTCGCTATTGTTTTTATTATTTTCTGGCCAGGGCTTTTTGGCCACCTCTGGCTGCTTTGGCAAGACACGCAAACATATCTCAGACAGTATTGTATCGACATGGGATTATGCAACAATGCTTTGCAGATAAAGTCCAGAAAATCACAAACAACTTTGTAATACCTTGAATCTTTCTCCTAGACATCAATGTGATTAAACTGAAAGCAAATTTGGCTGCGGATCCTCCGCTTCTCGGATGTTTCCCCCGAGAAATGAATCAGAAATGTCAGTAATCGCACAGTGTCTCGTCTAGAGTTTCAGATCTTAGATTTGGCAAGTCTACAAGCAAACTTATAAATGTTAATGTTACCAAATTATTCAAGCTATGCCACATTCAATTCAAAGCTTAATATTATGAAAGGTCACGTTCTTTCTGATCCGGTTTTTCAAACTTTAGTTAGTGTGTAATGTTGCTGTTAGAGCATAAATAATACCTGCAAAATGATCAAACTCGAAGTTCACTGCCAGGCGATATATTTTCTTTAACAGAATTACCCTTTCAAAGCCTACAGCGAACGGCCGGTTTGGAGTCAAGCCCTCTACTTCCTGCTTTAATGATGTCAAAATAAGAGTTTTAACCTCAGCCAATAAGCTCAAACGGCACTGCTAAGCTAAGCTGCTGTCCAATCACAACACACTAAACAAGATACACAATCAGAACTCATTATGTATTTCTGAAGAAGGGACATTACAGAAAAAGGAAGACATAAGAGGTAGGTAAATTGTGTAAAAATCAATGTTTTTACACACAAAACAGGTACATGTTATATTGCGCACTGTAAACACAATCAAAGCTTTAAAAAGACAGAAAGAACGGGACCTTTAAATGGACAGTTTAGATTGATGCAATTCTGTATCTTTGTTCTGCTGAACAAAAATGAAGATATTTTTAAAAATGTTAAAGGGTTAGTTCATCCAAAATGAAAATTTGTTACAAACCTTTATAAATGTCCTTGTCTTGCTGAACACATCATATTTTGAGCAATGTTTGTAACATAGTATGTATCATAGTATTTTTCTTTCCTACTATGCAAGTCAATGGTGCTCCTGTTATTGCTTAATTACAAATATCTTCTTTGTGTTCAGCAGAAAAAATTAATTTGTACAGGTTCTTGAGGGTCAGTAAATTATGACAGAATTTAAATTTTTGGGTTATTTATCCCTTTAATAACCAAACAGATCTGGGACACCCCTGGCTTCTATATAATGTTTTCCTATAATGGAAGTCAATGGTGCCCCAGATCTGCTTTGTTACAAATATTTTTTATTTAAACATTCTTCATTTTCCCTTGTATTTAACAGAAGAAAGAAATGTGTACAAGTTAGAAACAACTTGAGGGTGAGTTAATGATGACCGAATAGTCATTTTGTTTTTAACTACCCCTTTAAAGATGCAATTTGTATAATCCGCACCGCTAGAGGGCGCCAGATCAAATCAATAACAATGACGTAGATTAATGACGCTCTGAAGCAGCGTAGACTGATGGGATTTGTTGTCTTTAACTCAAACGCTGATGCCCATTAATCAGACGGGAATGAAAAATCATGTTACACATGAGGTAAAGTAATCAAGTTTTATAAATGTTGGGCCCTATTTTAACGATCTGAAACGCAAGTGCGAAGCGCAAAGCGCAAGTGACTTTGTGGGC
Organism: Paramisgurnus dabryanus; assembly: GCF_030506205.2. Classification (NCBI taxonomy): domain Eukaryota; kingdom Metazoa; phylum Chordata; class Actinopteri; order Cypriniformes; family Cobitidae; genus Paramisgurnus; species Paramisgurnus dabryanus. Next base: position 50,277,963 of record NC_133337.1, on the reverse strand, counting down.
GGATCTTGGGCGCTGTTGCTATTTTCCCGGCGGGAGAAAAAACTCTTGCGCCGGGCGCAAATCAATAAGGGGTTGGTCTGAAGTAGGTTCATTATTCATAGGTGTGGTTTGGGTGTAACGTCAAATAAACCAATCAGAACGCTATCCAACATTCCCTTTAAACGCAAGGGCGCAAGTTCCATGGCGGGTTGCTTTTATTATGACGGATTTACCAGGCGCACGCCAGGAGCGGTTCATAGCCGAGGAGACCCACGTTCTTGTAAGAGCAGTCAAAGACAGAGAATTTGTTTTGTATGGGGATAGGAGAAACCCGCCCAAATAGCCAAAATTGTCTCATCAGCTGGCATCCCCATCGTTGCGCCAAGGGCTACCATGATGTCAGGAGACGGGGGAATCCCAAGCTTGCCAGCATAAATCAGGCACGCCGTGTAACAGGAGGTGGATCTGCCTCTACACATGACCTGACGCCAGCAGAGGACATCGTTGCGTCCACCCTCACCGCTGAAAGCCAAGAAACGCAAGCAGTCCAACCCCAAAGTACACTTACAAATCAAGTTCACATACATTAAGGTTTCTGATGAAAACATTTTTATTATTATTTACATAAAATAAACGTAATACAGCCACACAGCAAACTTATGAAAATATTTTAATCGTTAATGCAATGCTCACCACAATGATTTCCCTTATATAATGTGTTAATATTTTTTATTGTAACAATTTATGATTTGCAAAAATAACTGTTGCATCTGTGTAGATTAGATAAGCAAAGTGTGTGCGCGTTGTGCACGCTATACATTATGGTCAAGCATGCGCTCTTAAAATAGCATCATGAACCACGCGCAACGCGCCACTGACTTTAGACTATTTTTTTCTGGTCAGTGGCGCAATTGTTTTTTGAAACTGCAAAATAGCATCAGGGATGGTTTGCGCTGGAACACGCCTCCTTTTTTGCGCTGAACCGCCCAGGGAGCGCAAGTTCATTCCCTAGTTTGCCGACGTGCGTCTTTTGAGGGAAAACCTCGCTGTGCGCCGGTGCAAAATACGAATTTTACATGCGTCACTGACAAAGTCAATTGCGCTGGGTGCAAGATCGATGGTTTGTTAACACAGCACAGAATGAAGTGTTCAGATGAACAAACTTACCATAAAAAAGCGATTGGCCCGACAGACGCTATTACTTCCGCATTTGTCCACGTAAATGTTGTCATGTGATTTTTACGTCAGTAAAGGCGGTAACAAAGGGAAAAGTAGATATTAACGTCATTTACAGGCGACTGCACTGCCCCGTGTCACTGTACAGTATAGGGCAGCAGTTTTCTCATAATTTACAAGTAGTTGAAAACATTATAGATATTGTTAGTAATCAGCTGGACAAAATATATAACACCAGACTAGTAGTTTTTGGATATTTTACTGCAAATATCTTACAAATTGTACCTTTAATGTAATACGGCTGTCTAAGTGTGTCTATCTCTCCAAGGAATTTTGCATAGAAATGTTTGAGGAAAAGTTGTTACCTAGCTAAAAGATAAATGAGAACTCCATTAAAAGAAAGCAATTGCTATCTCTTTATACTCTCTCTGTGTCTCTCTCTCTCTCTCTCTCACTCAGTTATTTTCGTTCCAACTATCCACTATCTGTTTTTTTTTCACTGTATCTCTATCCTCTCTGTTGGCTAGGGCTTCAGGCATTTCACATAGCCGGATCACTCATTGTTTTCCTCCAGGAATGAGCTGTGTATCCTTAATGACTGGTCTGCTCTAAACCCTGAACTCCCTGTTGTGTTTAGGGACACCACAAGGGCCGTGTTATTTTAGCAGAACGCTTTTACAGCTTTACTTTTAAAGCCTTGCTGCTGTGTCTGGACCATTTCCTCTCAGCTTGTGACCTACAGCCTAAGTTTGGCATCAACGCGGCACAATTCTACGCTGGCAACTGCAACATACAAGGCGTTACCGCATTACTGATTGCAATCAATAAATCGTGGCAGTGACCGTGAACTTCGCATATATTTAGGCACGGAATTCATTTCTACCTTTCTATTATCAAATGATTTGGGTCGATACTTCATTGGCCAGTTCATCATAAAATATTTATGCTGTCAAATGCTTTATGTCGAAAATGATGCTGCCCGACATTTGGCACGAGCGGATCCTGAAACTGACAGTGATTAATAACTGTACTGTGAACTGTGACACCTGCGTCCCGTAATATGTTCTCCATCGACTGACTGGATAAAAACTGCATTTATCACAGCACATCAATTTGCTTACGTTTTCATAATATACCTTGACACAGTAATATTGGTACGCTGTAGTTTTCTACTAGCCTAGATTTTCATATTTTATATTAAAATGAAATGATCCTTCTAACTTCAGTGAGCCTCAGTAAAGCAATCTATTGATTTTAAGCTTACAGTGACAGAGGTAAGGGTGTATTGGGCATCCCCGCAAACCCAAGAGTGCGGAGGGTCCTGACCCTTGCAGGTTCCCCTCCGGCAATATAAGCCAATTATATTATGTTGAAATGTGCAGAAAGACTTTACTTTGCAAAACTACATCAAAGCTGCTAATATTAGTTTGGTAAGATGCTGTTGAGATTTTGCCAATCCAACCACTTATTAGTGAAATAGACATCTCACTTACAGTACTGTATGGCCCGGTCCAGCACTGGGTGGAGGGTAAACCCCATGTTCCCATAACTCTTTTTTTTAACAAAAATAAGAATATGCTGTCCTCAGGCATAAATTAAGTCTCATAACGCTTGATGAGGGATGCAGTCTAGAGGGAAAACTAAAGTGCATGAGAAGCGTGAAAAGATTTTTCCATTTCCTCTCTCCTTGGGGGCACTATATTCTCCCATTTCGATTTCTAAACCGTGCCTCCCTTCGATGCCAAGTGTTAGATTTATGACGATATAGGAGCAGGAAAGAGGTCAGCCAGGGTGCTAAGATGAAGCAGACAGGTGCATCCTGGGAGCTGGCTGGCGCGTCACACAATACAGGGAGTTGGGCGAGAAATTAGTCTAATGGAAGAAGAGAGCCCACTTTCGCAAACACACATTTAGCAAATTGGGGTTTGAGAGATAGGTGTGTTATGTTACACGTGCCATTTAACCCCAAATATGTAGTTGCTAGGTTACAACTGAAACATTGCAGCCTCGATTGTGTTTTGAAGCTCATTTATGTCGAGACCCTCTGTCTCACTCAGAACCACCACCCACCCACACACACACACACACACATGCTCACACGTGCACACATTTCACACAACAAAACACATCGCCTTGCACAAAGCCACAAAAAAACCTGTCGGTAGCACTGTTGCCAAAGCATTGTTCAGAAATTCCTACGCTTGCTTTTCTTGCTTCTCTCTATATAAGCCATCTGCTTCGACACCTTAAATCCCACCATCTAATGGTTAAGCAACCTTTCACATCACAAAGATGCTAATGAACCTGTATCCCCATTCCCTGTGGTACAGAAAACAGTCAAATGGATCTTCAATGCAAACAAGCATCGTCAGCAAGAGATGAACATTTCTAAGATGAGACCTGTGTTGTTTATCCTAGCTGTGATTGACATAATTACACCCCAGAGCTCAGAGACAGAGCAGGGTAATGCTATAATGTGCACCTGACAATGGTGATTCATGCACTCATTTAGCCTTTCATCATTAGCTGGCACATCAGCAGAAGGTGGACACAAAAGATGTTTTTATTTTTATTGTTAGGCACTCAACAGTAGTAAAGAGGGTTGAAACCTCTGTGTTGAAATTGTAAGCGCTAATTACAGTAAATATTGTTTATAGTGATCTACACTCTAAAAAATTATTGGTTATATTTAAGCATTAGGTCAAAAAAAGGACAAACCCAGCAGTTATGTTAAATTACCCCAGTAAATGTTGATATTTGAGCCAACAATGGGTTAAAACAACCCAGGATAGGTTAAACCCAGCAGATTGGCCTTGTCCCTTTTTGACCCAAAACTGGGTTGAAAATAACAGTATTTTTTAAAGTGCAACCTGGATTAAAAAAATGTTAAAGTACAGAATTATGGGTTAAAACCAATACTGAAAATGCGATGATGCCGAAAATGACTAAAATGACTTGAAAAATATTTTAACAAAAGTTTTTGTATAATTTAATTAATAATAAACTTTTTAGTAGGGATGCACGGATAGGATTTTTTTTGGACCGATACCGATTTAAACAGACAACTTCTGGCCGATACCGTTGCCGATACCGATATTAAACACTTGTATACAATACTACCTCCTCTTGATATTTCTGCAGAACACTCGTTGCAAATACCGATTTCATTGGTCTTTATCTGAGATTTTGAAGAAAGCCCAGACCGCAAACATACTCTAGACCGCATGGATCATGTGAATGAGTAATCTCGCATGATTAACTACGTGATTTATTATTTTTTCCCTCATCGCACGTCTGACTAAATATAATTTATACAACTGTTTTGGGAAGTATTTAATTATTTTGATAATTATTGTTAAAAATGCTGGATTATGCAACAGACATGCAACTCATTGCCTTTATGTGGTTAATAAAAAAAAAAAAAATCGGTATCAGCCTTTCTAGTGCTGTTGCCGATATGCCGATGGTTTCAAATTCATCAAAAATTGGCCGATAAATATCGGCGGCCGATACTTCGGTGCATCACTACTTTTTAGTTTTAATAATTTAATAAATCTGAGTTGGACTATATCACTGAAAAAAGTGATTCATTCAATTTACTCAATTTTTTTAAGGTAAGTGGTTGCAATCAATTTATTTAAGCTACATTTAAACTACATTTAAAAAAAAAGTTTTTTATTTTACTTTCCGAATCTTTTTTGTTTAAATGTAACTTAAATAAATTGATTGCAACCACTTACCTTAAAAAAATGGAGTAAATTGAATTAATCTTTTTTCTTCAGTGTACAAACCTATAACTACAAACTAATAAAATAATTAAACTTAAAAAGTAACACACCAAAATTGGATGAAAATAAAACATTATTCTTCATTAAGTTATATTCAACCGAATCAAATGTAAAACTTTTATCTAAATAACATAAAGTTCTAGAAAACTGAAATTAAGCAGCAACCAGTAGCCTAGTTAAAGAGATCCTATTGTCCGATTCACATTTTAACATTTCCTTTGGTGTCTAAGTGTGTATTAGTACATGTTAACGATATGCAAAGCAACAAACCCCAAAGTAAACGATGACGCAAGTTATTGTCTCCAACGTAAATATTTTTTTTGGACTACAACAAACACACAGATTGTAGGCAACAGTTTAGCAGTGAAATAGGTGCATTTTAATATTAAAATGAATTAATGGTATTTTCATACTTGACACGTTGAACTCATATGTTAATGCAGAAACAATGCAACGAACCAAAAACAGGATGTAAAATCACAGGACGTGACCCTGATTTTACAGTGGAATGAGCGGTGTATGCAAAAACAAAATGAGCAGAGGGCAAACATGGAGCAACGGAGAGGTAAAGAGCACCATTAACATTTGGTCCATCCAGCATATACTGTAAAAAACGCAGAAAATGCTTAAGTGTTTAAAATGATTAGTGATAGTAAAATACCTACATGAGCTCTAAGCTGTTAATAATAACTCCATATAAAGACTTAAAATAGGCAAGTTTACTCCAGCACACGCAGCATTGTTGCTGTGGATGATCAGAGTTCTCATAAAATGCGTCATAAATCCCAACCAATCGGGTGGTGACCTTATCCTTACACATTAAGGTTCGTTATCTTTAGATTCGCTGATAAAATGCCAGTATGAACGCAAAGCGAACCAGGACTTAATAAATAGTTTCTTTCTGTAGTCCGGACCAAAAGAACCAAAGTTTGAACACCCCCCTAAGATACACCACTAGCAAATCATTCAAAACGTTTAAATGTTATTTTTAATAAATCCCCCATTACAATCGGCCCATGACAACAAAGTACCATGAGAGAATTTAAAAGCAAACAGAGCAGTCTAATCTAACGTTATTCGTGTTCACATACCTGCTGATTTGTCTGTGCAGCGTCACATTACGTCCAACACACTCTGTGATTGGTGGTCCAGCTGTGAAATTACAGAGGACCAGGCATTAGTAAATCAATGGGAGACTCATTTCAAGTGACAAAAAGAGCATTGGTTCAAGAGTCATGGTTTGCTACTGAGATACACGCTCATTTATTAAGAACAACAGGCAAGACACAGCATGACAGTGAGCCTCTGTTCTGCATATGTCAACGGGCTTGAAATAGGCTTAGTGATGTCATTACCTGAACTTTGTCGGTCCAGCAAGAATTACTGAAAAATTTGCATTTATTTCTTTTGGATGAAAACAGATAATGCAAATTTCAACCAAAGATTTGCTGCGGCCGAAATTTTGGTGCATCCCTAGTAGGGATGCTAAACAATTAATCGTGATTAATCGTTAGCAGAATAAAAGTTTTTGTTTACATCATATATGTGTGTGAACTGTGTATAATAAATTTGTATAAATAAATGTACACACATGCATGTATATGTTCAAGAAATGTTTACATGTGTATATACATTTGTATATTTATGTATCATTTATATTATATATATAAATACTTAATATATACATTTTTTTTTCTTAAAATTATACATGAATGTGTTCATATTTATATATATACATATTTATTATACACAGTTTACACACATATGTGATGTAAACAAAAAAAAAATTCTGCTAACGATTAATCGCGATTAATTGTTTAGCATCCCTAATCCCTACAAGTTGTTTACATTATAGATGTACCGTACACACTAATTGACTGTTTACGTTTAACATTACACTCTCACACTTGATACAATAGCAATGATATGTGCTTGAGGGACAAATAGAGTATAATAATAATCAGGGTTCCCACACCATACAGTAGTTAACTTCAAAATCAAGGAGTTTTCATGCAGCGTTTATTCGATCTTGATGAAGCATATTGTCACCAATGTAAACATGACAGCTTTCTTCTTCGATAAGACGGCTTTGTGTTGTTTCTCAGGTGGACCGTAAACAGATCACAACACACACACAAATCTCCCGGAAATCCTGTAAAATGAAACCAATCAGAGGATGACTTCAACATCCGCCAAAGCGTTTCCAGAAAAGTGTTCCATATGCATCAGACATTCAGCCAGCGGTCCGTGGGCGTGACATCTGAGGCTGAGACTAGGAAACACTTAGCGTTGCCAATTTAGTGACTTTGTTGCTAGATTTAGCAACTTCAAACACATTTACCTTTTTTTTTTTCTCAGGGACAAATCAAGCGAGAGCTGTGTCACCAGTACTGCCCCGCAAGCGCAACACAAACAGCGACGTCATGAAGCAACTCTTCTTTTGCTACTTTCATTGAAAATAGTTGGCAACACTGGAAACAATGTGGAAAATAGGGTAACGTTTGAAAAGCGTGCTTGAAGTGTCATATTTTTTCGCTGTTCAATTCGGTGATTCTAGTGGCACATAAATGACACACTTCACCTTTAGGAGAAATTGCAGTCAGGCAGACACAAATGGAAAGGCTAGCAGACAAAAACAAGTCAATTTCTGATCCACTAAACAGTTGCTCTCACACAGTTATGGCGTCCGTAAATGTACTCGCATTGAATTGTTCTGATCAGTCTGACAGCTTGAACGAGTGCCGGGATATGAGAGGGGAGGGAATCCCTGTGGACATGCAGATGGATTATGTAAAAACACATTCAAACAGATGTTAGAAGTCTCACGAAAAAGCCAGATTGTCTCTGAACATTCTGGATTCGTCTCTCCACTTCCAAAGTGAACGGGATATGTCAAGCACAGAATGGATCTTGTCCGCAACCTCAATTTTTCAGCTCAAATGAGATCTACGCAATCCAGATTTCCCTCTGCAAACACTATATACGCATTATACACACGCCTACTATGCCCGACAGTGCTGAAACGCTGCGACAGCAAGCTCTCGTGTCTTATTCATGCATCCCTGGCTCCAGACCGGAGCTGGATTGAGTGATGAAGTATATTCCACCCTCTCCAGCTTGTATAGGAGACAACAAGCTGCTCCCAGCTATTAACTCTATTAAAAGGATGTCCAGATTGTCATTGACATTACAGAGTCTCTCACTCAATTTGGTGAGTGAATCACACCAACCGACAGTTAATTGATGTTAAATTTCCATATTGTGCACATCTGTGCTGTAATTGCCAGCATTTCTAACCAAATTAGTGAAGATTGCTGATTTATAGTACACTTTTCCCTAGTGTACAACACACCACTTACAAGGGCTTTAATTAATGTTCCTGCAGTTCCGATGAAAAAAACATTTCCGAAGCAATCGGCATCCCTCTTTCCTTATTTTGCAACTCCATCACTCCATTCACACATCTCTCCACTGCAACCCGAACCATTTTCATACCAGGCACCACTCCAAGATAAGCATACCCATCAATCTTAAGCACTAGTATTAAATTAGAGGCGAACAGCTATAAGTGAGGGGAATATTCACAACAGTAAGTGTACGTCATATAGTCTGTACTCTGAGCGCATTTAACAGTGGTATGATTGACACATAATGAATGACAAGGTAGTGAAGACATGCACTTACTTAAGTGGCACGTTGTATTTTCTGTTCCAAGCTTGTCTTATTTCAGTGACCAGAAATGTTAAACCTTTCCTTCTTGCAAAATACTACGACAAAAATTATTTTTGGACTATTTTTACAGCATTACAGGAGCAATTTCACTTCAACGAAATTATGTCCTTTGCTTTTAGTTTCGCTGTGTTGACTGTATTGTCAAGCTTAACCTTCAACCCTTTTAACTTTATTAAAGAGCACCTATTATCCGATTCACCATTTTACATTTCCTTTGGTGTGTAAGTACATGTTAACGATATGCAAAAGTACAAATCCCAAAATAAACGATGACGTGAGTTCCAACTTTAATATCTTTTATTGGACTACAACAAACCAACGGATAGTAGGCAACAGTTTACTTTCTCGGCTTGCTGACACGACGAACATTATCAGAATTCCTCACGCTTCTAACGCCACCTTTCCACTGCACACGACAAACGACGGCCGATAAGCCGGAAGTCATTCATTTCCTATGGAGAGTCGCAAAGGGTCTGCGTGAAGTGCCGACCATCTGCGGATGCGTAAATATCGGATCCGTTTTGAGCGTTGGATCCGTTAAAAAATTTGAACTTGCGCGACTAAACCGCATGCGATATGCCGACCGGAAGTTATGTATTTCATTGTATTCCAATCATAAACTGTTTGTGAGGTAAAAATGATTAATCCTTTTTGTTTAACTTTATTAGTAACACTTGAATCCTTAAAAAAATTTTGATTACTGATAATAAATACATTATTCATTTAATTTGTGTATGTAATTATTTTAATCTTAATGTCTTCATATGTTCTCTCAAAAAATATTGGCAATCTTTGTCATATATGCATAGCTGTTTATTGTTTCATTCATTTGCATTCATTTATTTATTCCACCATGGTAAATATATTAGAATGAAGCCTCTTGCGCTGGAATGAGCTTCCCTCCCATATACGATTAAACTGAAATTTCAATACGACTGCCACTAGGGGGAGAACTCCGACTGTCGTTTCCGTATGTCGTGTGCAGTGGAAAGGCGGCTTGATTCACAGCCTGTAAAGGCCGTTTCACACGGTACGCGGCAACCGCGAGTGTTTAGTTCTTTTTCAATGGGAGACGTGCGAAAAGCAGCAAAACGGGGGCGGTTACAGAGGTGAAGCGGAGTTGGTCCACACGCCTTGATCGTGCACCCAAAATTCTGTTCCTTCTCCGGACATGGTATTTCATGACAGGCGCCATTGAAGATAAACATATTTGCACTAAATGCTGCACAAAACGCTTCCAATACAAGAGAAAAGCTGAAGCCGCGCGGCGATATTGCCGCTTACCGCGTACCGTGTGAAACGGCCATAAGTAGTCTATGTTTTCATGCTTAAAGAATTTACTACTGACTAAACCATGATTAAAACGCAAGATTTGTGCAATGTAGAGTAGCGTTTGTTGTCTGTTGTTTCTACGATCACAAATGCAGATAGGGCTGGGCGATTAATCGAAATCGAACCGCAATCGCGATGTGCAACGTTGCGATTAGCAAATTGCGAAAGGATGCGATATGATGCGATTTGAGAAATATGCAGAGAGGCTTTGTGGCAGTCAAACCAATTGAGCGAGCGCAAGTATGGCTGTGCTTTCTCCGTGAGAGGCACGTCAACCAAAACAGCGCTTCTCCTAAACTGACGAGGGGTTTCAATTTAAAGCATATGCGCAGCCCGTGTCTCTCAATGCTTGTTAAATACTCGCGCCCGTTTCCCTATTGCAAGACTTTGCGCGTGCGTCTTCCACAACAGACAAGGTGTTTAAACTTGACGCACACACACAGCCTGTGTCTCTATGCTTATAAAATACTCACGCCTGTCTCCGCAAGTCTGCATCGCAAGACTTTTCGTGCGCGTCTTCCACAACAGACAAGATGTTTAAGCTTGACGCACATGCACAGCCTGTGTCTCTATGCTTATTAAATACTCACGCCTGTCTCCACAAGTCCGCACCGCATCGCCCGCGTCTCTCAAAACGGATGATGCGTTTTAGACACACACACGCCCAACAATGCTTACAAGCATGGCTCCTTATTTAAAACAAACTAAAATACCATTTAACTGGGTTGCTAATGTCACTTGAATGAAATGACATTGAACGCATTTGGATTTTATATTCATTTTAAAAATCCCAAATGTAGCTTTTTAATATTTTGATAGTTATGAAGTTGAGTATTACAGTTCTTTGTTTACAAAAACAAACAAACATGCATTCAAATCTTTTCAGTAAACTCAGTCAACCATTTAAATATTTTAAATTGTTGTTAAAGTTGCAGCTATAATGAACCCACTTATTTAAATACTGTTACAGTGTTAGTCCAAGCTAAAGATCATTTTACATTTCATACAATAAAAAGTGTTAATTATATTCTTAATTTCTTTGTTTTTGTTTCCTTATTTTCACAAAAAAACAAAAAAACAACATAAGAATACAGTTAAATCACCAGACCCATAAGCAGTATCAGTAAGATCTAACCATCTAAAGAGGCAGATGCACATTGCATCTGCACATTGCATCTGCTACAAAATTTAATCGCAAATCGAATCGCAATCGCAATTCCTGGCAGAAAAAGCGCAATTAGATTTTTTCCCTAAATCGCACAGCCCTAAATGCAGACATGGTTTTATGTGTAAGTGTCCTTACCTTACCAATCTGTAACGTTCTGCTCAAGCCGTATGGCAAAGTTGATCGATCAGCTTGGTCATCTGCATTTATCTGTCATTATTGCATTGGGAGCTAATCTTCCAAACATGGTAATGAGCGTCACATTTCCGGCTGATGACAGAGGTATTTAAGCCAATCACAATGTACTGGTTAGCTGGCCAATCAGAGGACACCGGGCCTTTCAGAACGATGAGCTTTGTACAAAATCAACTCGTTTCAGGATGGCAGGGCATTGAGGAGAAACAGTAAAGTAGGGTGTGTGAAAAACAATGTGTTTTTTTGTACCATAAACCATACAAACACATTGTATTACACCAAATACATTGTTTTTAGGCATAGATATGTACACTAGATGTCGCCTTGGCTACGGCAGTTCATTGGACCGAATGCGTCAACTAGAGCTGCCATCTTGAAACAGGGGAACCCCGCATTACCGTCATTGTAGGCAATGGTGTAACAGAAAATAAAATCACCATAAATCGTCATGAATGCGATTTTCTTGGTTTTCTTTTGGTTCGTTTCAACAGTCAGACATGTATTTAGCATTGTGTCCAGAAAATTTTTTAGTTTTGATATTATGAAAATTTACTTTTTCTAACTATGATGCATAGTGCTAGTAGGCCTAACACCCATACGCAGCACAAAAGCCCAGTATCGTCCATGAATTCGAAGTAAATGCAGAGATAGCAGCGTTACCTAGCTACTTCCTTACAAGCCCCCTGTTCCAAGATGGCGGCGGTTTTGCCGCATGCATAGAACCCCAAGGCGACATCTAGTGTATATATCTATGGATTTTTAGCAATGAAACACGTGCTCTTTAAAGACTCACTAAAGTGACTGCTGTAGAAACATGAAGTTTTTTATGGCATTTACATTTTAACTGAAACAGGAAGTTAACTAGATGTAACTACAGACCTCCAAATGGGGATGTGAACTTCAAAAGTGTGTGGGGGGCTACAAAAGGGGACGGGTATGTTTGGGGCATTTGGCGTGTTCTGCCTGTCTTTTTCTCTCTCAATGGCCATACCCTTTTTTGGAGCTCCCAACTCATTTGAAATTTCCTGCCCCCTACCTGAGATCTCCAGGCTGCTGTTATTTGGTGTGTTCAATTTCATTCGGCAGTACACAGATGAATGGCATACTTCTTGAGCAGATATTGCTCTCAAAGTGCTCTTGGAATACTTTGATGTCATAGGCCAATCGCTCTGCACACCGCCCCATGATGTAAACACACCTAACTTGAGATCTACAGGGTGTAGCTATTTGGTGTTTTGACTTCATTTGGCAGTGCGAAGACAAGTGTCATATAACATTAAAGTACTGCAAGAAGAGTACTTCTTGAGCCCCTCTTTCCATCATCAGTGATGTTTAACACACACACCTATATGAGTGCCTCCTCCCCTTTCTAAATAGCCAACGGCATTTAGTTTATCTCACAGTCTGTGGCAGATCGCATAAACTTGTTAGTCGTGTGTTATTTTCTATAACTGTTTTTAATGTTTTTATCATTTCAATCAGAATTTTGTCAACGTTTTGGAGCACACTACTATATAGCGATTTTTAATGCTAACATATGCTACTAAAAGACAAACACTTTTGATTTTGTGGGGACGTTAAAGAGCACCAATGGTCCGATTCACGATTTTACATTTCCTTTGGTGTATAAGTGTGTATTAGTACATGTTAACGATATGTAAAAGGTACATACCCCAAAGTAAACGTTGGCGTGAGTTATCGTCACATAAATCTCTTTTCTTGGACTACAAAAAAACACGTATTGTAGGCAACAGTTTACTTCCGGATTGGTGATGTAGACAAGACCAACATTATCATAATTCCTCCCGCTTCTGACCCACTGCCTGTTAGGTTGTTTTCACATATGTTGGTGCGCACCGTGGTGCGGCCTCGGAGCGCACCAAAATACATTGTATCATTTTTCAGTTAGTGCGGTCCGTGTTCACATATATATATTTTTTTTACTTTACTCGAAATGCCGCACCTTACACCATGTGACAACGGTCAGCGCTGTCATTGGTCTCTGACAGCTCTTCCCGTTTCATGACCACCCCCACGTTTCCACGACAACCAGCTTGACAGGGAGAGCGCAGCTATCAAGATGTGGAGATAAACGATGCACGTCTTTGCGAAGTTTCTTTGCTTTAACACGAAATTGCATAGCTGTTCTATTAAAGCCTTTCTCACGGAGCCGTTTGCTAAAAAGCCTGTAATGTCACTATGTGTGTGTGGAGGATAAAATCATCAGCTCAAACGTAAAGGAGACAGCGAATCTCTATGCAACGGACCAGGATTGGCTTGTTTGTTGTTACAATATAACACCCGGCTCACGTCACAACGAAAGCCCAGTGGCTCAAACATGTGGAGAACTTCCTGTATTTGGTTCGGCCCGAGGTCCAGCAGTGTTCACACCACAGGTGGGTCGCCCCAGAGATCGGCAACAGCCGCTCCGAGACCACCTGTTTAGAGCTGTCTCGGAGCGGCCGTTTAGTGCGCACCCGAGTGCGGCTGTTGTGTTCACACTGACCCAAACGCACCGTACTCGGAGCGACACGTCATTTGGGCCGACCTAAACAGTGTATATGTGAAAACACCCTTAGTTAACTCCTGTTAGCAACCGAATCTTTCAAACACAGTAAGGAGCGTCACATTTACTGCTGACGTCAGAGGTATTTCAATCACAATGTACAGATTAGCTGGCCAATCAGAGGCACAGAGCTTTTAAAATCTGTGCGTTTCAGGAAGAGAGGGAAATCTGAAGCTAAAAAAGGTACGGTATGTGGAAAATAATGTGTTTTTAACCATAAAACACGCAAACATACTACAAATACACAAAATAACATTGTTTTAGCAATGAAATAGGTGCTCTTCAATTTATTGTATTAAATTTGTCTTTACATCTAAAGTAAAAAGCATTCCATCTCAAACTAGCTATACCATACTTTTAGTTTATTAAACACAAAGTTGGGTCATGTCAATTAACTAAATATGGTGTTGAAATAATTTTGAATGATGATAGTGTAGTTTGTTGGGAGTCTGTTTACTGTTAATTATGACTAATGATAAGGATTGCCTGAGCATAACCAATCATTTACCCGCTTTATGATCGTACATGCTTAGTTCATAAACTATTTCTAAATACGAACTTCCCATGAGTGCTTGAATGTTTCCCTTTGGAACTGCAGCAAGTAGCTGCAGCTGGTCGCTAAATGGTGTCATAGAGGCGAATCCACTGATCTACATGATATACCGACAAATCAGCAAGTCTCTGGAACCTATAGCCCTAAATTGGCAACACTGAAGTAAAGTTAAGATTACATACCTTGTATTTTCATTGCATCGCAAGAAGGAATGCATTTTGTTGTAGGTCTTGTAAAGTTTGGTGGATTGTCATCAGCTCTTTTCCATTTTAAATATGAAATCGCCTAAGAGTTATGGCTAGTGGGGATACAGCTACGACCAAATCTCGCGAGATGTTGAGTTTAGGGTTAGGTTTGTATGTAGGATTCATAGGATAAAATCGCGATCATCCGGCGAGATTTCGGTCGTAGCTGTATCCCTTCTACCCACAACCATAGCCAAGGCCAGCCTGAGGGAATATTTTCAATTCACGTCATGTTCAAATGAGCATATTCATCACGATTAAACTGGTTTTGTGGTTTTCCTTATTTATTTGATTTTTCTTTGATTAATGTCATATGACTATGTAGTAGAAAATAAAGGAGAAAGCAAACATATCACGGAAATTTCATGCTGCAATGGCGTTATTGACCTCTGAGGGGCGGTATAGGTTGGTTTTAGCAGGATAGATAGATAGATAGATAGATAGATAGATAGATAGATAGATAGATAGATAGATAGATAGATAGATAGATAGATAGATAGATAGATAGATAGATAGATAGATAGATAGATAGATAGATAGATAGATAGATAGATAGATGTGTTGATCTATTCTCTAGAACTTTAAAATCTACAGAAAAGTTTGCACCTATATGACTTTTGTTTATATATATCTTTTTATATCTGCCCATTGTTCCCACACCTCATTGATTTTTGCCTCATTTGAATGGATACAGTATGCAAATTGCAATGTCTATACATTCTTTGCGATTGAATTCCCACACAGGGCTCTAGCAGTGCACTCGGGAGGTTGCTCTTTCATATCACGGTGCAAAGCTGCCAGCCGGATTTACAGGGGCTTTGTGTGTTTGGGAATGTCGCCTGATTGCGCCGTGTTTGCTCAAGGCCCTCCTGTGTGAGATAATGTCAGCAAAGGCTAATGAGCTGTGAGCAATGCACTGTCATTATTACACCAAATAAAAAGAGAAAGCTACGGCTATTAAAGGTGAACAAGGTTAAACAGCGGGTTCTGAAATTATGCTAATTTCCCATCTCCAGATTAAAAAGTCAGGGTGACAGCAACCTTTTCAATTGAATCATTAAACCCTGTGTCACCCAATCACAGGCGAAGGAAGTGCTTGTGGCATCCTAAGTGAAGACGGCAGGATGACACTATTGTGACATGTGTGAGGAGGTCAGGAGGTTTTCGAGCTCGCAGTCAATAGCAAAGCTGCAGGCAGTCACGCAAAAGAAACCCTTCACTTGAACTCGCATGACATTTTGCCCATGATGCCATTATTGATCCATCACAGATATTAAGCCTTTTTAGCCGTGCTTTTGGACAATGGAAACATGATGGCCAAAAGCAGTGGTGGCCGGTGACTTCTTTTTTCAAGGGCGCTCGATGTGAAGTTGTCACAACATGTATGTAGCCCGTCATGTGTGTGGTTTGTAATTTCAAAATATGTGTTCTGCGCGTCGAGCGAACCTATGTGCATCACGTGTCTTGTCAAAATAAGTGCCTGCTGCAGACACGTCTAAATGGTTTATGATAAAAGAGACGCTCGCGTTGCCAGATACTCGCATAATCTAATGCTTAATCAGAGTTTACTGTTAAGGGAGTGTCTTGTGTGTATTTTGTGAACGTGAGCGTCTCTTTTATCATAAATGGGTGTGCAGCAGGCACTTATTTTGACAAAACACGTGATGCACATGGTTCACATGACGCAACAAACACATATTTTGAAAACACAAGCAACACACATGACACTCCAAACACTTATTTTGAATTTGCGCCCCTTGGATGAGCAGTCACAAGCTCTGCCAAAAGTAAATCCAGCGTGTGATCTCAACCTGTATACGTTTCTTTCTTCTGGTGAACACAAAAGGAGATATTTGGATAAATTATGGTAAGCATACCCATTGACTTCCATAGTGAAAAAAAACAAGCGGGCACCATCAATTGTGTGCTTACCACCATTTAAAAAATATCTCCTTTTGTGTTTAGCAGAATAAAGAAATCAAACAGGTTTGGAACACATAAGAAACATAATTGTCATTTTGGGGTGAACTATCCCTTTAAGCATGCATCTGTTGTCTAGCGCACCCCGAAGCCTTGTTATTTCAGCAATAGATGGTTTTACAGCAAGTGATGAAGGCCAGCTCAACCCATGCTTAATGCTTCAAATAAAAACGTTGCTCGTACTGAATCGAGACGCTGAGGTAGCGCCACGAATACTAAAGTAGCCCCTGTAAAAATACATGCTAAATCAAATCAGGTCATGCTGCAGTCAAACTTAAAGATCAAACACAACTGAAAGTCGGACAAAATAAATACGACTCCTATGTACTTTCAGATATTAAAGAATTCAAAAGGAGTTTACAGCATTTACTAAACATGTCACATCACAGCAGCCGGAGAGCTGCGAGAGCTGGTTTGACAACTTAGTATGCAGTGCAGTCAGCCCATTTTACATTATTCATTGCTTTAGAGGATACGCCAAGGAGGCTGAAAATACCCAGTACCCCACATAACCCACTTATTAGGATGACGGGGACTCAGAGGTGCTCTTTCTGACAAAAAAGGGTTACCCCCCAGCCCTCTCAGATCCTAAGCACATGTCTCAAGCTACTTAAACACCTGCCTCAGGTTTTTCGTTCATTGCACTGAAAGATCCCATCTGTGAACCACCAGTAAACTTCTGACGCTTCCTTATGATCTCCCCACGACTATTCCCGCTCGGGACCGGCTCGTTTTTCTTTCCCATTCACCATCCGTCAGCCAGCTTGGCCACTTTGTTAATTGGTAGCTCGGTCTGAGATCAATCACATTATATGCAGAAATTGCTTTAATTTGGTACTGCTGGGAAGATGCTTTGTGACCCAGACGCATACAGTCTGATGTGGAAATGGGATTCAGTGGGGAACTAAAGATGCATAAAATCCCACCATATCTGTATATGAAATGTGCATAGGGTTTGGAGGCTATTACGTGGATAAAAGATGGAAATCCTCTACATTTTAAACTGGAACTCTGTCCCCCTGAGTCGCCACCATTTCCAGCACTGCATACACTTGACTGCACCCTGCTTAATGTTATACTTATATTTTGGATGATGCATTTCACATATCTATCTGGCAAAAATGCTGCTGTTACATAACAGATGTGATGTATAATTCTGTGCATACACATGATGGGTCGAATACTAATGGCACAATAAGTTCAAAGACCAGGCTAGCTTTCACTTTTTCAACTATGGTCCCTATAGATTGCATCAAAGCTTTTCAACTAAACTAGATTTTCACCTTGATAGACGTTAAATCATTTCAAATATCTCTATGTTATGTTATTTTGCACTAGTATGAATCACAACTGTATATGAAACTAAACACATCATACCCCTCACCACTACTTACAATACGTGCCCTGAATTTTGGTCATTTTTTTGCACGCAGAACAGCGAGACCACTAAAAACGTGACCGTGTTTTCGACTTGCGCTCGGGCCCATGGTGGGTTTCCATGGCGATGCTCTCACCTCTCTCCCGCTGTCACGCTAAGGCTGCTAAAACAGAAGTCATTGACATGTTTTGCATAGTTGCAGCACGCAGCAACACAAGCCTGCCGGTATATCTGGCTGAACAGAAGAGGACAGAAAACTAATTTAACCTCAGACATCATGTTTCGACTCCCACATCCCAAACTTCTGCTTCCCTCTCCTCTGATCTCATACGAAGATTCAAGGATTCATCTCCCTGCTGGACACCAGCTACCTCTTTTCCTGAATCGTGACTGTGCCTGTGGGAGGGAGGTGGAATCGGCAGTATGGTCTTTGCATGGCATGTGCTAAAAAATCGCACTGAGTTTTGTGTAAAATCACACTTTGGTCGTGGCAACTCCCACGGTAAAACACACACACACACACAGAATTAACTATTGGCTCCCCGCTAAGAAGCAGTATTATTTTTTTTTAGCGAAGTGCTCTTCAGACTGAGTGCATTGAGCTGCACAGGAGAGGGTCCCCGTATGAAAGAGCTGCCTTTGGCCGTAACATCTACAAACAGAAAAGTCTGCGACGTTGGCATTTGCAAGCAAAGAAAGCCCAGAGGAAAACCTATTGACATGCACGCTGAACCCCTGCGGTCTGCTATTGTCTTACAGCAGTTGGCAGGTAGAGACGAGTGTTTGCAGACAAAGTCGACACCTGCTTTTTCCGTTTCGTTATTTATTTCATTTCAAGTGCCAATCAGGCCCTGATGTATTGGCAGGTGGCACCAGTCAACATGGCATGATCTCAAACATGCTCAGATCCGTTATCTCAATTGGTAGATCATTGCGTCAGCAGTGCAAAAGGCTGTAGGTTTGATTCCCAGGGAATGCATTGTACTTTAAGTTGCAAAACTCTGGGAATTCCATGGAAATTACACAGGAATATATGGGAATTGTAGTATGATGTCGGGAAAGCTAATTTTTGTATGCCAAAATGCCAAAATGTAGGATTAGGCCTTTTTTTAAATTCAGATAATTTACTCACCACCATGTCATCCAAACTGTGGATGTCTTTTTTTTTGTTTAGTCGAGAAGAAATTATGTTTTTTGAGGAAAACATTCCAGGATTTAATGGACTTTAATGGACCCCAACACTTAACAGTTTTAAAGCAGTTTAAAATTGCAGTTTCAGAGGCCTGTAAACAATCCCAAACAAGGCATAAGGGTCTTATCTAGCTAAACGATTGTCATTTTTGGCAAGAAAAATTAAAATTATGCATTTTTAAACCACAACTTCTCTGTTTGTGTGACGCGCCAGTGCGAACTCACGTAATTGCGTAATGCTGTGGAAAGGTCATGTGTTACATATATGAAACGCACATTTGCGGACCATTTTAAACAATAAACTGACACAAAGACATTAATTAGTATCATTCCACATACAACAACTTAAGAACGGTCCTCTTTCTCCACACTTGTAATCACTGGGGCATAGTTTCGCATACGTCATCCGTGACCTTATGACGTGATGACATATTACGTGAGGTCACACTGACACATCACACGAATGGAGGAAGATGAGAAGTTGTGGTTTAAAAGTGCATATTTTTTAATTTTTCTTGCCAAAAATGACAATCGTTTCGCTAGATAAGACCCTTATGCCTCGTTTGGGATCGTTTAGAGTCCTTTGAAACTGCAATTTTAAACTGCATTAAAACTGTTAAGTGTTGGGGTCCATTCAAGTCCATTAAAATGAAAAAAATCCTGGAGTGTTTTCCTCAAAAAACATAATTTCTTCTCAACTGAACAAAGAAAGACATCAACATTTTGGATGACATGGAAGTGAATAAATTATCTGGATTTTTTTTTTTTTAAAGAAAATTTACTAATCCTTTAAAAAGGATATATCATGAAAGTCTGACTTTTCCATGTTTAAGTGCATAATTGGGTCCACAGTGCTTCTATCAACCTAGAAAATGTGAAAAAGAACAATCCAGCAACTTAGTTTTGCTAAACCATTCTCTGCAAGCATGTGAAAAAATAAGTCATTGAAATTTAACTCTCCTTGTGATGTCAGAAGGGGATAATATTAATCTGCACTGTCCAACCACAGCAATGCCATTTAGTGCAGAAATCAACTCATTTGCATTTAAAAGAGCACACCCAAAAACGGCACATATTTGCTCACACCTACAAAGTGGCAATTTTAACATGTTATAATAAATTATATTGTATTTTGAGCTAGAACTTTACATATGTACTCTGGGGACTCTGGGGATTTATTTGACATCTTAAAAAACGTGAAATGTCCCCTTTAAGTTTCCGACTTGGAATATTTCCAAAATTCCCAAGTTTTGCAACGCAATGTAAAAAGTTTGAGATTGTCGAGCCGGTTTTCTCACCAGCAATGGCTGATTTTATATTCAAGTCCATGGGCTGCGGAAAAATCCCCTTTAAAGTCAGTTGAGGGCACAGAATGGTGATGTATCCCTTAAAATTTTCACACTCTCAGAAGATTCAACTTCACACCATGTCAACAAAAATGACCAAGGCCTGGTGTGAAATCCTTATATTTGCACTCGTTTAGGAGACATCGATAAAAGACCCAAACCAGGAAAAAAGTGCATCAGCTACTCTCCTGAAAGCCCCCTTTCTCTCCATTTGCTACATTTACGGTCTCATCAAATTGGCTGTCTCGGTTGTCGAGTTAGGTAACATGGCACAGTACTAAGCTGCCACCCCTAATGCTCCGAGATGCGGAGTGAGGCCAGAGATATATCAGTATTTACAAAGCAACAGCCACTTGCCCTTGCACGTCACATTATACTGTACGCGCATTCACATCAAAGATAATTAGACACGCACAACGAATACAAATCGCACTTTTAAGGAACCCTGGAGTGTCGACAACAAGCTATATGGTTATTCCTCAATGCAGTTTTGTATTCTGACTTCGGTTAAAGAACAAACTTGACAAATTGTTTTGGTGGGACCTGTCACTTTCGACTTACAACTTAATCACTGCAGCAATGTTGTTAGAGTAACACAAACTTATTAATAAAAAGCAAGTACCTGTCGGTCCTAAAATAAGTTGTTATTAATGGCACCCTTTCTCCGAGGAATTTCACATTTTACCTTTGTTGTTCACGTAGCCCGGAGCAGAATAACTCGCTGAGAATAAGGAGGCAATTAAAACATGAGCTGTCAATCAGTGGTTGCTCTAGAAAGTGGGTCAAAATATTTCAGCGCTAAATTATGTGAATATTGTCAAAATCTTTACAGTCTCTTTCTGTCGGTTGTATCAGTTTGCATTATGTGCATTTGTGCTACTTTCTTAGAAAACAATTGGGGCAGCATCATCCAGTGGCTCTCATTTCTATTGCTATGTAGAGCTTGGGAAGCCTGGGGATGTCTCACAACAGTGCACTATCCCAGTTTAGACAGACCCAGTCTAGATTTCAAATAATACATTTGTACTGGTCAGACGAGCAAAACACTTGTGTTGGGATGGATTTTTACTGACCCTATTGCATTTTACTCTTCTTAAAGCTTAAAGGTTTCAAAACTCGAGGCTTGTGCTGCTCAAACAGTGACTTAATCCTGGATTTTGTCAAAAGAAAACCATAAGCAATGAAACTGGACAGAGAAATAGCATTTTCACAGTTCCAGACTTAAACCTTAAAGAGATAGTTCACCCAAAAATGAAAATTCAGAATTTTTACTCAATCTTTTTTATAAGCCACATGTGGTTTTAACACTGTTTCTTATTTAGGTGAAACAAACAGATGAGCACTTAGTTTGCAGCACTTGGACCTCGGCGCGCATCATCTCGCCTGACTACTCCCCCTGTCGCTTAAACTTCCGTCAATATTACTGCGCCCGAGGTCGAAGTGCTGCAAACTAAGTGCTCTTCCTCCATACAATATAGTTCTCATTTTTGATCCCCTTAAAAATCCCCACATTTTATTTTGTGCCACCACTTACTTTGTGTTTGGTGGCTTCTAAATTTTTGGATCCTAAGGAATGAATGGAGCTTGGCTAAATGCTAACACATTCACAACACGCAGTACAAAGATTAAGTGTACGCATTGAAAAAAAGATAGGTATGTTTTAATAAATCTAAGTTAAGGTAAGAACATAGTAATTTATACAACAGTTCTTTCTGGTTGTCGAATCTGATTGGCTAAGAGCTTTTCTCCGGCGTGCGATATAGACCCCTTCAAGGTTTGTAAACATTGAATGACTATCGGGTGCGCGCGCAGCATGGGGTCAAACTGTTCATACCATCCAGGCTTTATAATTTAATCTAACAGGGCTGAAAAATGATGACTTACCTCAAATGAAGTGGGCACTACAAACACAAGCCTATTTGATATTTGCATTGTCCCAGTCTGCACGTTAATTGCTTGCAGCCGCATATGTTGTATTTTTTTGTTTTTGAGATTCTGCATGAATCGTGAAAACTTAACGGAAGACCTGGTGCGATTTTCAAAGCCCACGACGTAAGTAGGCATTTTTGACACTACCGAATAATACGCAACTCAATCTGCTGTAATGACTTTTCTGACCCCAACATGCGCAGTGGGAACCGCCTGTGACGTGAACTGTGAAGGGGTCTATTGAACTGATAACATAACAGTAACTGCTTCACCATTTGTATCATTCCGCCACCTACTGGTCATTTCAGTATTAGTGAATGGGGCTTCTTTATTTAGTTATCAATCAAAAACAACAATGAACTGTCTTTTTACCTAAGCCCGCTCCACAACTAGGTTATAAAATAATGTTTTTTAAGTAGCACTGTCGGGTCGCATTTACTGGGAAATGTCAGATTTTCTCAACAGACGTATAAATGGGTACAGAAAGTAACCTGCATTTTATGTTTCCAACCGAGACCCAATAAAGGACACAACACCCCAAGGACTAAACTGAATAATCTACATATGAAAATAAATATACATGATTGTTTATGTTTTAGTGCTAGGAAAAGATTAATCGCGATAATCGCATACAAAATAAAGGGATTTTTAGAATAATATACAAGTGTGTGCTGTGTGTAATTATTATGTATATATATATATATATATATATATATATATATATATATAATGCAAAAATAAACTTTTATTTTGTATGCGATTAATCGCGATTAATTTATGCAAAAATAAACTTTTATTTTGTATGAGATTAATCGCGATTAATTTTTCCCCAGCACTAATATATTTACATTCTTGTTTATCTTATATAGGCTTACTGTGGTCAAAAATCCCCATACTAAAGGGATGGTTAACCTAGAAATGAAATTCTGTCATGATTTAATCACCTTCAAGTTGTTCCAAACTCCATATAAATTTCTTTGTTTTGTTCAACACAAAGGAAGATATTGGTAATCAAGAAGGAAACAGAAGCACCATTGACTTCCATAGTAGGAAAGGAAAATACTATGGAAGTCCAATTTGGTAACAAACATGCTCAAACTAGCTTCCTTTGTGTTCTGAAGAACTAAGAAATGTATTCAGGTTTATAACAACTTGAGGGTGAGTAAATGATGACAGAATTTTCATTTCTGAGTGAACTATCCCTTTAATTTATAAATTGCTACCCTTGTAAGTACTGACAACATGAAGGTATACTCCAGATATGAAGAATATGGCTGGGAAATAAATCTGGGCATGGTCAAAATGATGCACAGACAGCAAATGTTGACAGAGTTAAGCTTGATATGACAAACTGTACAACGCTGCCATCTGCTGGCGCACTGGTTGAAGAACTCTGTCAGTGAGAATAAATGAAAAGATTGAAGAAAGTTAAATTGTCTTTACTTATACAGGTCAGTAATCTATTGTTTCTACAGTGAGAAGTCTAACATATTTTTACTATATTTTTTATTATTTTATAAGATAATATAACCATCATATCGTTTTTAATTGAAATTGTAATTTTAAACCACTAGGGGGTAGGCTACTCCTATTTTCAGTCAAACATTGAAATTAAGCCTAATTAAACTGTTAGAACAGTATTTATTTCTAATAAATTAACAGAAATGTACAAATATATTTACATACATATTAAAACGCATATTTTATCAGTCTTTTATTCTTTTCCCTAATAGTGTTTTTTAAGTTTATTTACAGGAGCGGTTTCCCAGACAGGGTTTAGATAAATCCAGGATTAGGCCTTAGTTAGGACATTTAAGCAGTTTTTACAAACAAACCTTACAAAAAAAAAAATATTTTATATGTTAAGATATATCAGTGCAAGATGTTTTTAAATTAAGGCACCTCAAACATGCATTTTAGTCTGGGACTAGGATAAGCCCTATCTGGGAAACTGCTCCTTACATAATCGTTTTAAACCACGTCAATGAAATAGGGGCGGTTTCCAGGGACAGGGTTTAGATTAAGCCAGGACTAGGCCCTACTAACAGGGGCTGTTTCCCAGACAGGGCCTAACCTAGTCCCAGACTAAAATGCATGTTTGAGCTGCCTTAATTTGAAAACATTTTGCGCTGACGTATCTTAAAATATATCAAGTGCCATGGTTTTGTCTTAAGATGCACACCAGTAATGTTTTTGTAAGGCATGTTTGTAAAACAACTTAAATTTCCTAATATAACTAAACCCTAGTCCTGGATTAATTAATTAATTTATTTATTGGCCCGCCACCACCCCGCCTCTTCGGAGGACAACTTTATTTTTTAATAAAGCAAATTATCTACACAATATATCACAATACAGATCATATATTTATAATATAATTATAAAATTGCATTATTTGTCCCACGAAACCATGTTATGCATGGGTATAGATAGTGCGTAGATAGGCAAAAGAGAAAAGTGAAAGAAAATAAATAAACTTACATAACGGAAGATGGAGGTATGTGACTGATTATGTACATGGCTTGTAGTTATGATTTTGTGTTAAAGGTGCAGTGTGTAAATTTTAGCGGCATCTAGTGGTGAGGTTGCGAACTGCAACCAACATCTCAGTCCACTGCTCACCCCTTGCTTTTGAAACACATAAAGAAGCTACGATAGCCGCCACCAGACAAACATGTAATTGTCGGAAACAACTTAGTAAAAAAAGTTTGTCCGTTAAGGGCTTCTGTAGAAACATGGCGGCACAAAATGGCGACTTCCATGTAAAGGGACCATCTGTGTATGTAAATAAAATGTCTCATTCTAAGGTAATAAACACATAACGGTTCATTATGAAAGGTCTTTATACACCCCTGATAATATAGTTTTGTATATTATTTTGCATTCCTATCAACAGATTCTTCTAAAAATTACACACTGCAACTTTAAGAAATTTTAAAAATGGGGACCAGGTGTCTTCCTTCTGTGTGCATTGTGTTTCTCTTTTGAAATGTGTTCTGAAATTAAAATGATCCAATGATTGATGTGGCAAGATTTCTTTGATTTACAGTTTTGGAGAACTAGTCCTGGATTCATTTAAAACCTGTCCGGGAAACTGCCCCTAGGACATTTAAGTAGTTTTTACAAACATCCTTGACAAAAAAACAATACTGGTGTGCATCTGTAGTCCAAACAAAAGCTCAGATATATTTTAAGATATGTCAGTGCATGCTATTTTAATTAAGACACCTCAAACATGCATTTTAATCTGGCACAACTAGGCTTAAACCCTATCTGATGAACCACCCCATAGTGCGATAATCAAACATGTTTATTTCTTTTGTTTTGTATTTTTGGATAAGTGAGTTAATCAACTATTGATAAAGACCAAGAGGTTTTATACTCTTGAACACAGAGCACGTTCATCTGGCCCTGCATTTAACAGTTAGGCCTATTTAAACTAAATGGACCAAAATTAATGCCACAACACAAACACAACTAAGATCAGGACATCCAACCTAACAAAGCAAGACAATAAGGGCAATTATCAAAGACATGACCAGAAGTCTTGGAGGGTGGGAGTTGTCCCTTAGCACTGCAAGTAGACCGAAAGAAACCCATTGGACAAATTTCATTAAATGAGTCGTGTAATTCATTCTGCTGCGAGTTTGAGAGGGAATGCTTTTCAATGAAATTCGCTTCAAGGAGTGCTGAATGTTATTAAAAGGACAAATGACTTCAGTTGAACAGAAACTAAATACGAAAAATATTTCAAGAGGCTAAAGTCACTATATTTCCATCCTTGGTCATTTTCATTGAGTTTTAATCAACTCAACGAGACCACCACCACATTACACGCTTCAGTCAAACGTGTTTTAGCAAGCAAGCTGAATTTCTTTGATCAAAGAATTAAAGGCAACCATCAAAGTTTGCAATTACAGTTTCTCAAATGTGGCATAATTACATTCTGTAGCTTTTCAAAGACAAACGTTCATACGGAGCACATTTGGCGTTTGAAGGCGAAAATTAATGCCATTTCCTTTCTTAGCTAATTAATAGATTATAATGGGGATCAACTAAGTAATGGCATCTACACTGGCCGGATATTCTTACACACCGATGTAGCTTTAGAAACAAGCAATCAATTAGCTGTACAGATGACATGGATCAAATTACTCTCAATCGATTGACCCAGAATATTGCTTACCCCCATACTGTGTGTGCTTCTAAGTGGTACAAATGAGAGCCCTGCCTAGGAATTATTCTGGGGGTTGAGTTTTAATTTCCGCTTTCTTGCGATCGCAAACCAATGAGGATTAAGATTTGTGAGCTATAGACACATACCAAGACCTCTACCGCCATCTGAATGACTAACAGACCTCAGAGAATATATGGCATTTCCTGCCACAAATCTCTCATTGATTTTCCTTTTAACACTATAGCTAAATGGAGATACGCTATAGCACTTTGTTTGATGAGACTGCTTTTATATGTGAATACGCATATATGTGTGTACAAAAGCAGACACACAAACCCACCCAGGTCTAAATTACTACCATCACCAGTGTTTTATTAGACAAGCTCACTATTTGTGTAATTATACAGATGCTCAACATCAAACACGTGCACTGTGCCTTTAACATTGAGACCTTACACTGCTGAGCTATGCTAAAGAGCCTATCTTTGCAGAAATGTAACACTTAGGCCTACTTTCTGGCTATACCCTTTGTTTTCAACCCATGAAAATATAAAAACGCAGCAGATGGTTTCAATTTATGTAGAAAATGTCAAAATTGGATCAAATATGGGTTGAAACAATCCAGCATACAACAGTTGGCTTTGTCCCTATTTTTTTGTTAAAAAACATTGGAGTGTATGTGATTGTACTTATTCAAATTAAGCAATCATCAGTGAGAGTATTGATAAGAGTTGTTTGAGGTTCATGCCTTGGACAAATTTATTACCAGGTTGCAAATGAAGTTAACTGTCTTCAAAAGCATGGCTGGATCAATGAAGGTTCATCTGTCTGATGCTGTTGTACGCATTTTCCATCGACATTCGGGAGCGTCTTTGATGAACTGACATTAAATGCAACAGACCTAATTTCCTAGATGGTTAGTCTTTCATAGGCAATCTAAAGGTAAGTATTGATCACTTATCGAGTTTCGAATCAAGTTCAGTGTGGCCATGCAATCTCATTAGGCTGAATGCTTTATCACATGTCAAGCAATTGCTAACTAATGATATTGGTTTTGTGTAATACATTTTTCATGTATTCAAAAATTTCATGTAATAGAGAAAATTGATGTTGGCTTGATTCCAGTGGACTGAAGAGCTTGTTAACAAGTAAGGAGCGATCAGTATACAATATACATAAACCAAATGATCGGATTAGCATTTATGGATCAAGCAGTGTAATAAAACATATTTTGAAGTCACTTGCAGGGCACAATAGACTAGAGCAGTGGTCTCCAACATGGTGCCAGGTTGCCCGCACAGAGTCTGTGAGTTGCCCGCCAAAGCACATTCTATTAATAGTGTTAATATATATATATATATATATATATATATATATATATATATATATATATATATATATATATATATATATATATATATATATATATATATATATATATATATATATATATATATATATATATATATATATATATATATATATATATATATATATATAAGCTTGTATTTTTTTTCTTGTATGTAAGCATTTTATACAACGATATAACATATCAACAAGTTAAATAAAATAAATCAACAAGTAAAAAGTTTTGAGTTTATTATATCAAAAAAGTAGCCCTCCAGATTGTTTTATCCATTGTGGTAGCCCTTGCTCATAAAAATGTTGGAGACCCCTGGACTAGAGGAAATTAAAAACGTTTGTATATTCATACATTATAAAAAAAAAATGTATGCAGTAACACAGAAACCTTGTAAATCAATGTAGGAATTTGTTTATTTCTTGCCTTTACACAAATAATAAACCTTAACATGGGATTTATATTAAATAGATAACCAGTGAAGATTCATTTATTATTTATAAATATTATTTATAGTGTCTGACTGTCATGCAGTCTTTAACAAACAGGTGGCGCTCCTGCGCTTGTTTCCTCCATTCAAGTTAAAACTTTATGAAAGGATCAAGCTGTTTGGCTATAGAGAACGTTTGAGGTGGACCAGGATTACAGGTAAATGTGACAGCTTCATTATAGACATTAGTATGTAGCTTTCTGCATTATATTCTTCACATTTCAGTGCTATTTAAAGAGTGCTTTTGCGTGACGTCATACGTGATCTTGTAGGTAATAGTCTAGTATGCAGGGAATAAAGATGAAAAAGAATGCCAAATTACTTAAAGGTGCTGTAACATTAGACTTCTCCAGTACTCTACATATTCATATGGAGATCAGAAACTCAAATTCACCCGAACTAGATTGACGCGTAAGTTACTAAGGAGTGTGGATGAACTCAAAACTGAATTGTTTGCAGTGTCGCAGGAAAGTCTTGTTGCCTCAAAATTTGCCAACTATTTTTAACTAATTAATTGTGATTATATAGTGTCCAAAATTGGACACATATGCATTTATTTCAAAATATATTATAAAGACGTACAGTAGCTGTATTTAATTAAAAACAGAAGCGCTGAAGAGTGACATCACATAACTCTATAGGCTCAGAATAGTGTGATTCAAAATTGGTGATTCAGATTTATTGGCAAAGTGGATCCTATTTCTGCTCGTACTCTCGTTGGACAACTCTTATTAAGCACCGAAACTATTAAGTAAAGTGCTTAATGGTGCTTCATCAGCGAATATTCACTGTCCGTCCGAGCCACCGACCTTCTAGAAATACGAGCACATGCGCAGTGTCTCGAACAAAGTGCGCGTACCTCGACCTCAGGAGTCCGGAGTCGCATACTGTCAGTCAAACGAGCTCGCAACAGCACTCATGTCTGACATTAACTGTGTGTGGACTGATAATAACTTTAAACAATTTTCTGCAGTGCTTATTTTATTTGTTTAGGAAACGTCCAGGTATTTTGAACCAGTGTTAAAGACATGATAAAGAAGATAACAATTTTTTTATATATATTTGCGGTGTTATTAGAGTTTTTGTTTTAATAATTTTCTCTCAGTGGCGTTTTTAATTTCTCGTGGGGGTGTGTCGTCAGAAGAGCGGTGAGCGTTTGTTGGAGTATGCGAGTGTGCTCGGATGTGTATGATGTCTCGTGTCGTCTTGTTTCTCACTAGAGCGCAGCCGGCGCGCAATGGATTTACTGGGGGAATTGTTATACATCGTTTTTAACCAATTTATGTGCTCTGTAAATGGATATTAATAAAGCGACGATGATATTCGCAACTTTTTGGATAATGTTGCCTGTCCTTGGTAAGTTCTGCGTCATTGTGTTATAAGGTTTGTGTTCAACCAATTGTTGAGGGCAGTTTTAGATATGAACATTCAATATTTATTGTATTTTTAATTATCAATATTATGAATATTATGATTTTGATATTATTATTATTATTAGTTTTGATCCTCAACTAAGACATGCACGAATTACATTTGTTATACATAGGAAAATTAACCATGGATCATGGTTTTATTATAGTAGCCTAAAAGTGAAGTTACCATACTATTTTGCTTTTTATTTTTACTTCAAATAAAATCAAACAAACTATAGTCAAACCATGGTTGATTTTCAAATAGCCCCCTATTTGCTTGAACTGTTCCGTCTAAGTACTTGGGTAGTCGCAATTACCTGAATTGTCCGTTATAAACATAAAAAAGCCATGAACATTTTTGTTTTTCAAATCTGTTTTATTAATCTCTTTACCTTATCCTCCACAGATTTAATGCACTTGTCACATGCAGATGTGATTGCAAAGTCTCGTTCGGTTCGGTTGGACTGTGTTAAAGCTCATGAACAGTGTTTGGGTAGGTACGGCTGCAGCACTAAATACCGAACCATGAGACAGTGTGTGGCCGGGAGTACGGGTAACTTTAGCCTACTGGCGGAACCCGAGGCACAGGACGAGTGCCGAAACGCCATCGAGTCCATGAAACAGAGCCCACTTTATGACTGTAAGTGCAGGAGAGGAATGAAGAAAGAGAAAAACTGTCTGCGCATCTTTTGGAGTATATACCAGAGTTTACAAGGTACCTGCACGTGCATCTTGAGACTTCTCATTGAACCCTGAGTCTGTATCATGATCAAACCCACTTACTTATTCCTAATGCCATCCATATTTAATTTTACTACTGTAGCCATATAGTTTCAATGTTTTTTAGTAACCACAAATTTACCAAATTTGTTTGAGTATAGTAACCATGGTATTTGTAGTGAACATATGGTATTAACATGCTGGTTGTAATAATTTTACTGTCTATATTATCTTACTGCTCGTTTTTGGATGTTCATTTTTCAGCCAATGATTTGCTGGAGGACTCACCATATGAGTCAGTAAACAGCCGTCTGTCTGATATTTTTCGCCTAGCTCCTATATTATCAGGTAAGTCCAATGTTATATTAACCCACCTCACACCTAAAGGCACATACGAAATATTTAGCCATGTTTATTTAGTCTGTATTTAAAATATATGCCATATACTAACAGGAGCATGGTCCTCATGACCTTATGTAATGTATGACTTTTCGTATGACCCTATACTGAACGTACATAGTCATATTGCTTTGTTTAGCCATGTTTCTAAAAACTTTTTGTTAGCTGCTATAAGTAGCATATGCAATTCCTGTAAATTATAGTAGAGTGCATGTTGGTAGTAATGATATACATATGTGTACCTAAATACAGATTAGGAATGTTTTAAGAGGTACCCTTTTGTATCTTTACTTCTGAAAGCATAAAGCATTGCATTAGTAATACAAAGGTCACATAACTCACAAACTTATAAATAAAATAGATAAATTGAAGCACTATAAGTCACTTTGGATAAAATGCATGAATGTAAACATAAAATGCAAAATGTAAAACCTATGCCGTATTTACTAAAATGTCCTATAGTGCTTTAGGTCTGGGAAGAATATGCTTATTTGATTCCTTTGCAAATGATGCATGAGTCAATTCCTGATGCATTCCTATAGAAAACCACTGTAGCAGAACAAGTGATGCTTGATGGAGATGCTATAGTTAAACTCTGTAGATGGCGCTATTCCTCCCTGTACATGAGTCAGGTTTGGATAAAATAGCCGCTGTCTCAGTTTGATTTATGCTTAATGGTAGTGATAGAGTGGTGATAGATGGTGTTGTATCATGGTTTTTGTCTGCAATATATTTATTTAAATGAAATATAAATACATACATATAGTAGTGTTAAATCCAAGGACATGGGACGAGAGACCCTCTATCCTAACATTCTCTCTCTTTTTACTTCAAATCAATAAAGCTGTACAAGAGACATCGCTTCTGAGACTGGGAGCTTTGCTCCTTAATGAAACAATAATCAATACGGGTAAAGGCTGTACAAAAGGCATACATTGGTCCATTTTAACAACCGGTGTATTTTTGCAACTGTCTATTCAGTCATCATTAGTGCATTCCTTAACTTGGGTTTTACTACAGTTAAAACAAAAAAACACGATTTACTGGTAATCAATACACCAAAAACATGGTTGATTTATCATAATATTCTAATAAAAAAACATCAAAAGCATTTGACTGTGCCAGGGGACTGCAGGTGTTGAGAGAGAAAGAAAGACTTTGCATTCATTTTAAATATTTTCATAATTGGACCCTAGTGGAACACCCTTGCATTTTATTTTTTGTGTGTTTAGAGCAATTTCATGAAAACAATAGTGCATGGGAAAAGGTGCAGCGCGGTTCTGCCATATCCCAGCAACTTGAGTAATAATTCACAGCTGGGCTATACAGAAGTGAGCAGGATGTTTATGGCCTCTGTCAGTGCAGCTTCAATAAAAACTGATTCGGTTGAGAGATTCAGATCCACAGTGCCAGATCTCTACACATGGTCCAGATGGACAGACATTCCCATTCTTGAGCTCATCAGAGGTCCAGCAAAGTGAGCATTTTACAGGCCTTATAAATCTGTAGGGAGCCCTTTGTATCAAGCTGAAAAGCTACAAGCACAACTGGTACCACATTCATTGTTTAACAGAAAAGTGTGGAAATGAAGTCACACTTGATTCCAGTCACAGTTACGTCACAAAGAGAAATGACTCTAGATTTGACATAGACACTAAATTAGAGAAACATTAAGTAGTTTGCCCTTTAAACGGGCCATGAATTGACAAATTAAGTTTTTAATTTTGACATATAAAAGTCATTGTACTATGATTACATTCTGTAAGCTTTAGAACTCAAAACCCAAAACCGCTTTTATTAAAACCAAGCTGCCAAAATGCTTAATGTCAGATCATGTCTCAGTATGATGTCATAGTGTGTTCTGCAAAGATCAACAAGCAATTCTACATCATTGCCTCTTTTACTTCACCACTGATTTGCACTTTATGTAGGGCAAGAAACCCAAACCCAAAAAATTACTTAAGCAACAAAACTATAGTAATGGATTGCTCGAGAACTCGAACGTGGCATCGACGATCAAACATGAAAATGATGATATTTATTTTGTGGTTATGGCGGCATTTGGATATCTGGTTAGGGTTACAACTGCCTGTGGTAGTAAAGACTGGGTGCGTGTTTGACGTTGACGGGAGCTGCACAGAAGGCGTATGACATCAGTACCATGCATGATTCAAAAGCTTCCTAAGTATGCACAGTCATCCTGGGGCAACCCTACTGATCCGCGCAACGCTGTGAAGCCGAACACACATCAGATCACTGAGGCACTATGGTTTTAAAAGGACGCAGTAATTTTTGGATTCACTTCGGTAAGACGAAAACACAGTCAGTCAGGTGCAAAATGTACAGAGCCGTCACAAGTTCCCTCATATCAGCTCATATTTAAACTAGAGCCCGACCGATAAAGGATTTTGAAGGCCGATACCGATACAAATGTTTGTTGGTTTTAAAATCCAATATTCCGATATATATATATATATATATATATATATATTTTTTTTTTTTTCAGAAATGCGCAACAAAACATTAACAGATTTCCCTTAAATTAGTTATTTGTAGTTATTTATGAGTTTGAACTAAAATAATATGATAATGCATTTTAGTCACAACAGAACAGAGGAACATCAAAATATATTAAAGTTCTGATAAATAAAATGTATAAAATACAAACTTAAGATATGAAACGTAAAGGCCTTTGAACAAAAACACAAAAACAACAACAACCAAATCAAAATTACCAGTTTTAAAAGACTTGGTTCATAAATATAACCTTGAATAGGACTGGAGACAAATTCTGTTACGTTCTGATAAATAACAACAACAGCAAAATATAAATTGCTGATCACTTGACTCAGGCAGTGGCTAGACGCCTAAATCTGGACCCCACCTGCAGCTACTGGTTCAAAGCGCTCTGTCAAAAACACCAACAGTTAGAAAATCTAAAGAAGGCTGTTTCGTCCATTTTTTTATATACTGTATATTAATTTATCGGCCATTATGAATGCCGATACCGATAGTTTGGAAAATGCCTAATATCGGCCTGCCGATATATCGGTCGGGCTCTAATTTAAACATCAAATGTCAAGAGATACCAGAGACCCATACGAGCATTGCATCTTGACTGAGAACATGTGAGAGGACGACACGACACAACTAATCGCCAAAACGATAGCAAAAGACTGAAAGCTGCTTAATGTTATGAAGCTTGTGCTTTGACTTGACGTGTTTAAAAGCGCGCAGTTATGGGCACATCAACAACGTGAGGTTAAAGGTGGAGTGCACAATGTTTGAAAAACGCTTTGGAAAAGGGAGTCGGGCCGACTACCAAAACACACTTGTAGCCAATCAGCAGTAGGGGCGTGTTTACTAACCAACATCCTTGCCGGGGTTGTGTATGTGTGGGGTGGGTCTATCAAAAGAAGGTCCAGATTCTATTGGGGTAGGGGCGTGTTTGTTTAGGTGATTTTAAATATCAACATTGGCTTACAAACATTTTGCACTCCTTTATTTAACCCTAACCGCCCCTTTTATTCCCCAGTTAATCGAGTACGCGTTTTTCAAACCTATGGATTAATCGAAATGAAAAGATGACATACATGCACATCCCTACCCCAATGATTACAAGGGATCTTTGCACTGCCTTTCTAACATAAGGAAAGCTTACTGTAGATGATTTTTAGATCATGTTAGAAAGGCACTGTAGGTTCAAGACACATCGGGTAAACACATCGCAGCAGTGTTTTTTTTTTCTTTTTCAAAACTGTTGGCCAGCAGTGGGTGTTTACTTTCAAGTCTTGAATAGATACTTACCACAATGGATTTTTATGCAAAAATCTTGTTAATATAAGTGAACCTCAAAAAACATTATAAACTAAAAATGCAGTTCGTGACACATGTACTGGTAAAATGTATAGCTTCAATGGACTGTAAATAGCTATTGATAAAAGTGTCAGCCATGTGCATAAATTAAATTACTTAACATGATACATTATCCTCAAGGTAAATAAAAGCCTAAGTGAAGAGACAGAAATGTAGTTAAAACATTTTTTTTTTACATTTTTTTTGCACCCTTGAGTCCTGACAGAGGTGCCATCTCATGTAATTGCAGCCATTCAGCCATGCACACAAACATCAGTGTTTCAGTAAATATGTTCAGGTTACATTTCCTGTCTAGAACATGACCGAGATCGATACAAATGGCCGCATTAAGTATCTAATATTTGCTGAGCTAAACAGTTAACTAACCAACTGTAATAGCGTTAAAAATTTTAACAAACTTAGCTTTCTCCACAAAGATGTATCACTGAGGTAATACGAGCCAAAACAGATCAAATCTTTTACGTGTTTACTTCATCTTCTTATAAAGCTGGGTTACAGACTTTTTGTTCAGGATTCCTCTATATGCATTATGCTATACAGGCACTTTCTGTCCTATTACTGTATGTGATACCACGGCCGCAAGCTCTACACCGCTTTTGTCTGTTTTGGGTTTTAGTTACAGATCCCCTTGAGCCGTGGGATAATAAGAAAAAGAGAGGGAGAAAACATATCCACCTTGGTAGGGCAGAACTGTATTGAATATAATTGAATTGTACAGCTGTTGCCTGTAGGCAGGCCAATTAGTGAAGGTTATAAAGCTTATGAGGTTTTACACATAGAAGGTATTGCATGTATGCATCTATTTGAAATACAACAGTGTTGTAAGTAAAGACAGGAGGAAGAAGAGCATTCATTCATTTATTTACTTCATGGCCTTAGCCAAGCCTGTCTTATCTTAGCCTTGATAAACCTTGTGATGTGGGTCTTTATTTTTTTTTTTTTTAAATTATTTATTTACCAATTTATTTTTGTCATTTAATGCTCTAGTGAAACCCTTTCCAGAAACATGTTTATTGTCCCATAAATCTAAACCACGAACGGTGAGACATTCAGACCGAATAACCACTGGAATACATTTACAGTACCAGGAAGTACTTAGATTAAAATAGGTCCTTTCCATGAATCAATAAAGAAGCGGCCATGAGAGAAGAAGAATGATCATTCTGTCACTGAAGCGCAAGAGTTGTGCCACCTGATCTGACAGTAATAAGCTTTAGCAATGAAGAGAAAGCATGTTATTTAGATTAGAAGAGGAAAATAGATCGACTGTATGGAAAGATGAAGTTAAATAAAGAGAGCATGAAGGTCAAGTTTGTGTAGGAACCATAAGCTGATTACAATGTAAACTAACACATACTGTAGGATGATGTTTCACTATGGACCATTCCTATCCTTTGAGACTGTCTTGAATCCTGCTCAATGCCTTGTTAATTGATTTTTTTGTGTCCCTGCTTTGGCTTGTCAATAGTCAAGTAGTCCCATATGGTCCCATATTGTTTGTCTACAACATATGTGTGCTACTAGGAGTGATGTTTCAAAGTATTACCAAAATTAATGATAAACATAGTAATGGATAATATATAGGCAGACGGTTGTTATCACACAGTGTGATTAGTCTTGTATTACACTAAAGGGGCGTATTTACTTCATAAGTAAGGTAAGGGATATTAAATATTGATTTGAAATATTTTATTTGCAAATTTTTAACAAATGCATCCCAACCAGTGTTCGAATTAAGGGGAGGGGGGTTCCGGACCTCCTATAAGCATTGAGGGACCCCCCATAAAGCACAAAAATATAAATTAGTGGGGTCCCCAGGTGTTTATTTAAATTACAATACTACATGAATTTAAAATTCTCATGCTGCGCTGCCACAAAGCGATACTGACCATAATTTTGCAAAAAATGAATCCAAAAAATTCCGTCTGAAATAAATCTAAACTCTCAAGTGCGCCTCACGCTGTTTTCTGGAGTAATTGACAGATTGTTAGATTTAGGATTGGATTAGG
The DNA here is from genome assembly GCF_030506205.2 of Paramisgurnus dabryanus. Classification (NCBI taxonomy): domain Eukaryota; kingdom Metazoa; phylum Chordata; class Actinopteri; order Cypriniformes; family Cobitidae; genus Paramisgurnus; species Paramisgurnus dabryanus. Next base: position 50,240,965 of record NC_133337.1, on the reverse strand, counting down.
GGCTTTTAAAAAAATCCTCTCAAACTATTATTTTACACTAATTCAAGTGGTGAAAAATGGTTAGGGTTTGAGCTAAAAAAGTGTTTCTTTAAAGGATTAGTTCATTTTCTTAAAAACAATCCAGATAATTTACTCACCCCCACGTCATCCAAAATGTTGATGTCTTAATTTCTTCTCGACTGAACAAAGAATGTTTTTTGAGGAAAACATTCCAGGATTTTTCTCATTTGAATGGACTTTAATGGACCCCAACACCTAACAGCTTTAATGCAGTAGGGATGGGACAATTACCGGTTTTACAATTAACCACAATAAAATGTCCTGACGATTAGTATTATCGTTTAAAATGTAATTATCATTACAATCGTGTTTGATTGCCGTGATTTTGAAAACTCGCGGTAAATCCTGTCCAACCAGAATCAGTTTGACGCAGGCGCGCACATGCAACATAGTTTGCACAAGAAGGCATTTAAGGGATAATGTATTGTATTCATTCACGGTAAACTTATTAGATTTATTTTTATTTTTTACCACAGACATAATTTCAGGGACATGAATTATTAAATTGTGATTTTCAAAAATATAACTTTTTATTTCAGTGTGTGTATCAGTTCTTTTTGAACATTTCCATGTCATTTTAACAAAACCATGATAATATTGATAACCATGATAACTTTCGTCACTATAATCATGATATGAAATTTTCATACCGTCCCATCCCTATAATGCAGTTTAAAATTGCAGTTTCAAAGGACTCTAAACGATCCCAAACGAGGCATAAGGGTCTCATCTAGTGAAACGATTGTCATTTTTGGCAAGAAAAAAATGCACTTTTAAACCACAACGTCTTCGTCTGGTCATGTGATGTGCCAGCCTGACCTCACGTAATTAGTCATCAAGTCAAAAGGTCACGGATGACGAATGCGAAACTACAATTGTTTACAAGTGTGGAGAAAGAGCACCGTTTCGACGTTGTTGATATGTGGAATGATACAAATTAATGTCTTTGTGTCAGTTTATCGTTTAAAATTACGCAATTACGTGAGGTCACGCTGGCGCTTCACACAGACGGAGGAAAAAGATAAGTGGTGGTTTAAAAGTGCATATTTTTGATTTTTCTTACCAAAATGATCATTTCGCTAGATAAGACCCTTATAGAGCTGTAATCGGGCCTTAAAAGTTAGGCCCGAAATGTCCGAAGCCCGACAGAATGCAGCCCGAACCCGAACGTACATTTAGATTGACAGCTTTTTAAAAGCCCGAACCCGTTTACAGCCCGACATTATTTAAATGTGCGCACACACACAGCTTTTGTCAAGAATGAGACATTTACACAGGTTTTAACATTATTTATTCATGACTAATAATCTACACGCCACTTGGAAGTTGAAACAAAGAAATAAGTAATCTGTAACATTGTAACATCTCATTCTAAATAGGCTTATGCAATACACTATAAATATGCCAATAAAATTATTATTTCTTAACGAATTAAATTAAGATAATACATTCTGAATTAAGATGGGTATTTGGCAATAACGAAATTAAGAGGCAGGCTCAGCGGGATTTGCGTCGGCACTTCTCTCCATTAGCCTACTGCCAACATTAGTCTATATCCTCTGTCTATTATGTAAGACTCGATTCATATTTAGTTATACATTGAAAAACCTACTCACCAAGATTAGGCTACATGTTTTTGATGAGGAAAATCATTAAATCCACTGTAAATGAATTCAGCGCGATCCTGCGCTACTGATTTGAACTTGACCGCTCATTTACCTCACAAAGCCGGAGCGGAAGCCCGAGCCCGCCCCGAGCCCGTGTAAAATGTTAGAAATAAAGCCCGAACCCGCCCGAGCCCGTCGGGTCCCGACGGGTCCCGTCGGGTTCGGGCAAAGATCTTCAGCTCTAGACCCTTATACCTTGTTTGGGATCATTTAGAGTCCTTTGAAACACTGTTGAAACAGCAATTTTAAACTGCATTAAAACTGTTAAGTGTTGGGGTCCATTAAAGTCCATTAAAATGAGAAAAATCCTGGAATGTTTTCCTCAAAAAACAATTTCTTCTCGATTGAACAAAGAAAAACATCAACATTTTGGATGACATGGTGGTGAGTAAATTAACTGGATTTTTTTTACGAAAATTAATTAATCCTTTAATAAAGGTGGGCTTGGCCGTGGGGGGGTCATTAATAATCTTTAACATAATTCGCTGTAGCCAATAGGGGTGTCACAATTAATCGATTGTGCGATGCATCGCGATGCGGGGGTGGACGATTCTGCATCGATGCAGTAATAACCCATAATCGATTATAGCCTGCTTACATCATTCGTCGCGTACAGGTATGTGGCGGTAGAAAAAATGGCAGAGGGTTGTGAGAAACGAGTGATAAAAAATGCACCGGGTATTTTAAAAGCCGATGTCTGGGCTCATTTCGGCTTCTATGAAAATGCTGGTAAGCACGAACTGGACAAGACACACGCCCGAAATGACCGGAGCCCGACATAATGCAGCCCGAATCCGAACGTACATTTAGATCGACAGCTTTTTAAAAGCCCGAACCCGTTTACAGCACGACATTATTTAAATGTGCGCACACACACAGCTTTTGTAAAGAATGAGAAATTTACACAGGTTTTAACATTATTTATCCATTACTAATTATCTACACGCAAAGTTGAAGTTGAAACAAAGAAATAAAATAAGTCATCTGTAACATTGTAACATCTCATTCTAAATATGCCTATGCAATACACTATAAATAGGCCAATAAAAAGATTATTTCTTAACGAATTAAATTAAGATAATACATTCTGAATTAAGATGGGTATTTGGCAATAACGAAATTAAGAGAAAGGCTCCGTGGGATTTGCGTCGGCACTTCTCTCCATTACTGCCAACATTAGTCTATATCCTTTGTCTAAATTATGTATTTAAGACTCAATTAATATTTAGTTATACATTGAAAAACCTTTACTCACCAAGATTAGACTACATGTTTTTGATTAGGAAAATTATTAAATAAATGGCTTCAGCGCGGTCCTGCGCTACTGAACTTGACTGCTCATTTACCTCACAAAGCCGGAGCGGAAGCCCGAGCCCGCCCCGAGCCCGTGTAAAATGTTAGAAATAAAGCCCGAACCCGCCCGAGCCCGTCGGGTTCGGGCAAAGATCTTCAGCTCTAGTGTAAAGCCTGCCATGCACAAATAAAATATGTAGGCAATACCACTAATCTAAGAAACCACGTTAACCGTTTTCAACCCGAGCTGCTAAAGAATGCAAGTGTTGATAATGCTTTAATTGACAGTAGTATTATGCACTTTTAGTTTTTCCTAATGTTTTAGTTTTAAATGCTGCTGTTGTTTGCTGTTTACAGAACAAGTTTGTCTTGTTTCCTATTAAGTAGTATACTTTAGTATGAAGAAAACAAAATACAAAGGAGTTCAAATACTGTATCTGACTTCTTACATTCATCAAAATAAATTTAGCAATGTGCAGTAATAAAAAAAAGGATGCAATGCATTGTGATGCATCATGATGCATCGTAACATCGAATTGAATCGAATCGTTAACTTAATAATCGGAATCGAATTGAATCGAGGAACCAGTGAAGATTCACACCTCTAGTAGCCAACTGTTTAGCAGGAAAGACAGATAAAACAAACAGTGATATCCATTTTTTCTTCTTGATGCCATCTGAATTATTCACACTCTCTGGCTGATCCAAAACATAAGAAATCCAATGTTAAGTTCCCAACTTTAAAATAAGACTGTGTCCTCGCCTCACATATTATCTGACCAGCACCCTTTCATAGGTTCAGTATACCAGTTAGTGTATTTAAGGAAAATCACAGCGACCTAATATGGATTTAACAAAATCTATTGTAGGAATATAGGTGGTAATTATAAATTTGAATTTGTATGAATATTAAATTAAAATCCCTTTTCACCATTTATTAAATATATTAAAAAACACTATCAACGTCTGGCTAATTTATTTCAGGAATTATTTGACTCCAAGCTGGTTTTGATCCACAATTCCCTACAGTTAAGACAATGCTGCTATTGTTTTGCATATTCGATAGTATAAATTCATATGCGTAATGTTCACTTGAATTGGCAAAGTTTGTTTTAGAAAAATCAATTCAGACTTCACTGGTATTGGCACAAAGACAATCGGAGAGGAAGAGGTTATTAAATTTGAAAAAATGGCCCTGTCAGCAGTTATTGTTTGGAAGTGGAATTTGATTTCCAATCTCATTTCACATCATTGACATGGATGCCAGGACTGTATACGGTTTATGAATGCCAACCAGCTGCCACACAGCCCGAGGAATAGCCAGACGGCGGGAGAGCATTTTATATTTGCATAGACATAGAATGCATTCCACATTAGATATGGTGCACCTAATAAAACCCAGCCATGAGGTGAACATGTAAACATTGTCAAACGTGAACAAAACGAACGTCTCAAATCTTCATTATCTCACACTACGAGAGGAAACATAGAGAACAGCTTGATGATTGCTGGAGGGAATTTCACATTTAAAGTTTGTGCATGCTGTGTCCTGTATAGCTCATAAGTGTTGCAAATGTGTGATTAAAACCCAATATATCTGTTAAGTGTGATGGGGGAAAAGTCTTAAATTCAAAACAACCATATCGTGAACATTACTGCTTTGAATTCCTTGAATCAATACCAAATATCGGCACAATAATGCGGCCCGTTTCTTAATGCTTCAAACATGAGGATCATAATTCATAAAGCTGATTTCAAGTGAGCGACCCTGTCAAAGATCAGCATCATTAACTGCAGGTCATCGGATAGGTCAGACCCAGAGCTTTGCACACTTTTTCTCATCAGTCCCTTTAATGACAATGTTGATATCTGATACGCCATCGTGACGTGACTCTACCCATGTGTATTTGTTATCCGATCATGAAGTGCTTGCGTCGCAGAAATGAGCAACTGCACAGTTTCAGGTCAACCAAAAGCCCCATCATCTGTCATTGCAGGGATTAAGGGCACGCACTGTATAGTGATGTACACACACCCACATGCACTCAGACAGTCGAGTGATTAGTGGAAATGTATTGCCTGTCAAACGTATATAATACAATTCTTTGGAAGAGATTTTGGAAGGAAGCCTGGGCACGGCAAGCGGAAATCCTTTATTCTAATGGGCCTGTTTGACAGCTTTATGTTGACAGTCCCCGAGCGATGATCTCCTGTTGCGAATGTATGCTTGTGTGTTTGCAATGTTTAAAGCCTTTAGTTAGTCCAATATTGTTGAAATGGGGATGGAAATGAAACACACCCCCACCCTCTTTTTCTGCGTGCCAGCATTCATCAGAGGATTTATAAGCTATTGTATCCCTTAAGCTCACCTTTAAAATATTTCTGCACCCATTTAAGCTCTACATTTCTAAAAGCATATACGTGCATCTATAGCCACCTTTTGAAAGCAGGTGTTGATATTCAAGTGCTGCTTTTAACTATTAAAATGTACTGTTGATCAATGAACAAAAGGGAATTGTGAAAGGGGTGTGGGGCTAAAGGAAGTCTGGCTTGTTCATTCTTAATTTATTAATGGCCCAGTCTTGGCATCTCCTCTTACAGATTAATAAATAGGGGGTTATATTTTACTGTCAATGTGTAAATTAAAGGCGGTCCCCCAGAAGGAAATTCCTTGGCAGTTGTTGATGGTCTGACATCAAATAGCAGTTTTGTATCTTAATAGACATTGTTGTTTTTTCTCTGGATTGAAATCTATTAAAGGGACACTCCACTTTTTTGAAAATATGCTAATTGTCCAGTTAAACATTTGAGTTTTACCGTTTTGGAATCCATTCAGCCGATCTCCGGGTCTGGCGGTACCACTTTTAGCTTAGCTTAGCATAATCTATTGAATCTGATTAGACCATTAGCATCATGCTCAAAAATAACCAAAAAGTTTCAATATTTTTCCCATTTAAAACTGTACCTATAGAAAGTTACCATTAAGACTATTTTCTGGCACTGCGTAATATCATTGCGCCCGCTGAAGCCATGTTACGGCAGCAAAGGCCTTGATTATTACGCCAGAATGAGAGGATAGTTCCTAGCCATATCTGACTAAAAAATCGCAACTTTTAATTTTCCGTCGTACTTATTACACGATGTAACTACAGAAGAGTCAAGTTTTAAAAACAAAAAATACTGAAATGATTTGGTCATTTTTGACCGAGATGCTAATGGTCCAATCAGATTCAATGAATTATGCTAAGCTATGCTAAAAGTGGCACCGTCAGACCCGGAGAACCGCTGAAAGCATTCCAAAACTGTAAAAATCAGTGTCCCTTTAACACCGTATTTGTATTCCTGCGCGCTCCTTACCATGTTTGAAAGATGCGGTCAGAATGCAATGCTAACAGGAGTTAACTTACAGGCTGAGTCCGAGTCCGAAGCAGGAGGAATTACGATAATGTCGGTCTTGTCTACATCACCAATCCCAGGAAGTAAACTGTTGCCTACAATTTGTGCGTTTGTTGTAGTCCAAGAAAAGAGATTTACTTTAGAGACGATAACTTGCGTCATCGCTTACCTTGGGGTTTGTACCTTTGCATATAGTTAACATGTACTAATACACACTTACACACCAAAGGAAATGTAAAATTGACGATTTGACCATAGTCTTGCATGACTGAAATAACTTATAAACAGTCACCTAGTGGCACGACTTCCCTAAAAGTACTTTGATATTAAGTTGCTGCTACTTTCCATCTGCTACTTTTTATTAAAGCTGCATGTGTAAGCTTCAGATTGATCAGTTCTGTACACTAACTCGGATCAGTGTGTTCATTCATTCATTTCTTTTGGGTCAAAGACACTTATCAATAAATCAATAGACTCTACATCTACTGGATATTTTTCAAAAATCTGTTGGACTGGATAATTCCCACAAGGCACGTTCAAAAGTTCAGCCATTGGCAGGCATCAATTCGGAGTCCCATTAAACGTCCCCAGGCGGCGGTTTAAGTAAACGCTCTTTTACGTGGAGCTCACGCTGTCGTTTATCTGGCAGTTCTCTCTTTATTAAAGAGTGCCGTGAAGCTCAGAGAAGGCTCACATCGAAACAAACCCTTATTGTGCTGTACTTGCACTTTCATTAATTGATAGGTTACAGACCCGTCAGCTCATCTGCTGAATCATTCGCAGAAGAATCTGCTTGTACTTTGAACTACTCAAAGAATATGTTATTGCTCATTCATAGCTCAGGAGATTTAATGGAGTTCTCTAAACGTATATTTTATTAAGCATGAACTTTCCTTGTCTATCATAAAAATCCTTTGGGGAAAAACACACGCACATGTAAAAAGACAAGTTTCGATGAACAGCAGCAGTACAGTATATAGCCATGAAATGCTTCTATCTCTGATGTCTTTTAAAAACAGATAGATAGATAGATAGATAGATAGATAGATAGATAGATAGATAGATAGATAGATAGATAGATAGATAGATAGATAGATAGATAGATAGATACGTAGGTACGTAGGGTAAAGATGTGTTGTCATTGATCCATCCCAAGTGAACAGTGTTGCCAGGTTTGCGGTTTTCCCGCACAATTGGGCTATTTTGAAAATACAGTTGCGGGAAAATTTCGGAGCCGCGGGTGGCGGTTTTTTGGGCTAGTGTGCCGCGGCTGCGAAAATGTTTATCTGTAGACTTATAAAATGAACGTTCTTTATTTTCCTAATGTGCATTAATCCCATAAGCAATACCTTTCAACCCAAGGACTGCTGCAATGTCAGGAAGTCAGTGAAAAGTGAGTGGAGGGGCGCGTTTTGCTCTTAATATCATGTCAGAAACAAGAGATTACCTTACGTGAGGAGTTACATCTATACTGAGAGGATATTTACAGACCATTTTAACCCATCTTTATATGATATTTTCAAGTTAAATAAAAAAAAATTAAATACAGAGATAGTATGTTAAAAGGGCAGAGTTCATATACTGTCTCAAAATGGCACGGTTTGGTACACTTAGATGTTCTTAAGATAATCTTTAGATGTACTAAAGTAGAATTTTATTTGTATATTTAGAACAGAATAGTGTGTGAACATAGAGCACTTTAAGTGCATTAAGAAAATTTTCATCTGGAAAATACATTAAAAGCAATAGTAAGAGTTTATTTTACAGCCTTTTGTTGTAATCCTGCAGTTTTTAACTGTGATTGGACAAAATTTCCAGCCCAATGACAACTTAAAACCCACCCAAAAGGAATGAAAACTAGCCCAATTTTTACATTAAACGTAAAAATTCGGCTAGTTTTCATTCCTTTTGGGTGGGTTTTAAGTTGTCATTGGGCTGGAATTTTTTTTTGGACCTGGCAACCCTGCAAGTGGACAAAGCTAAAGACAGGAGCTCAAAACTTTTTGAGCTTGTCCACTTTCGACCACATTCAGAGGTAGTTGAAAACCCTTTTGATCAGATTGCTTTTGTAGTGTAAACGTGAATGTGGTTGAATGTGTTCGAACAGCCACACGATACCGCTTTCTCTTCGTCTATTTATCTAATCTGAGGTACTGAAAAATATTTTATGTCTTTTCTGACTTCTAGCGCAAACACACAGTGTACAGCGCCATCTTTAGGCTTTCATTGATAAAACTAAAGCGGCTGATCTCCGCATAGTTTCATTTTGCAAGCGTGGGAAAGTTGAGCAATCTTATTTCATCAATTGCGCTGAAATATCAGAGAAAGCTCTTACATATACATGTACAAAACACTGTTCAGCATGTTTACATACAACACAAGCAGGGGACAGGCAAATTAGTTTGCGTCCATTTAAACTCATATAATTACTCCCGCTCGCATTTAAATGACAGCGGAGAGACTCGCCCACAGTCTCCACAGACCACCCCCTTAAAGTGATCAGGACAGAAGCGGCCAAAAGTGGACAAAAGAGATGGATTTAAATACCAGGTGTAAACAAAATGTGTCTCTCTCGTCCGTTTGTGATCCGATAGACGACAACACATCTTAATACCAAGTGTAAAAAATTTTAGGCTAAAATTCAAAACTCTAGAGGTAGAATTGGTGCGTTTGAGAAAGAAAGAAAAGAAGTAGAACAACAGTTGGACAGGTAGAAACAGAGACAGACTCAAAAGAACGAGTGGGAGATCGATTATAGAGGTTGAGTCCTTGTATGATTTGATTTGTCTTTCAGTGCCATGTGTTTTTATTGAATTGGAAGAGTTGGGGGAAAGCTGTGAGATTATTAAGCATCCGCTAGAAAAGCTCCAGGTCTCTGCCATCAGCACTTTGTGTCTCTGCAGCACTCACCATCTCTCAGGCCACTTAAGAAAGCGACTGAAGAGCACACTTATTATTCCTGTGCCCAAAGAGCAATAAACAACTCACTGCAGTCTGTGCACACACAGACACACACACACACACACACACACACACACACACACACACACACACACGCTCATTATTTCATGTCACACTGGAGTTCTCTGAAGTAAACGCATTCTGGCTTTCAGCCCAAGCAGCCTTTGGCACAACAAAACTCTAAGCTTCTCATGCATACAGTCACAGCATTAACAAAAAACATGGTATTACTGTGTATTTTTGGACATAACATGGTAATCCCTGGGTTGTTTTTGGATATACAGTTGTCCCAAACATATGAGACACGCCATCCTTAAATATATGAACCTAAATAACAAAATATTAAACCAAGTGGCATTTATTTGAAAAACACACCAAAGCACAGACCACAACACTATAGAATTATAAAATGTCTACTATGAATATGAAATATGAAAATACTTGTGTATTCAAGCTTAACATTTTATTATTATGTGTGTTCCCTGGCATTCGAACCCACAACCTTTGTGCTCCTAATGTGCTCTACCAGCTTAGCTCTACATGAACACAAAATAATACATACAATGAACAGTTAAAGGGGACATATCATCAAAATTTTACTTTTTTCATGTATAAGTGCTATAATTATGTCCCCAGTGCTTCTATCAACCTAGAAAATGTGAGAAAGATCAACCCAGTAACTTAGTTTTGGTAGACCATTCTCTGCAAGCATGTGAAAAAATAGCTCATTGAAATTTGGCTCCCCCTGTGATGTCAGAAGGGGATAAAACCGCCCCTTAATCTGCACTATCCAAAAACGGCAACGCCATTTAGTGCAGAGTTCAGCTCATTTGCATTTTAAAGGACACACCCAAAATGGCACAAAGTGGCAATTTTAACATGCTATAATAAATTATCTATATGGCATTCTGAGCTAGAACTTCACATACGCACTTTGGAGACACCAAAGATTTTTTTACATCTTAAAAAAAGTCCCCTTTAATGTAAAATACTATTGTTCAGTCAAATACCAGATGTATATGGAGACTTTCTGGCTGTCAGAGGAACATATAGCATCTTTATAAATTTGAGCGAAAATGAACTAGTAAACCAGCTGGTAACAAATACATCTGAAAATGGCTCAGGAAAATACATCTAATACAAAATCAGATGCTTTTGTAGACGAAGCCTGCTTGATGTGAATACATTTACATTATGCATCTGGCAGAGGCTTTTATTCAAAACAACTTCCAGTGGATGTTCCCTGGGTTGGAACCCATGACCTTTTGCGATGGAAAAGCAATGCTCTACCTCTGAGCTCTACATGAGCATACGTGTATATATATAAATACACTCACAAGAGGATTAATGATGTTTTTATAGACTATGACATGCTGCGGTACCTGCCCACATCACTGCAACTTCTAAACAACAATTAAAAATGCCTTCAGTAAGCCTGATCCTCCTCTAAACGTGCTTGTCAAACAGAAGTAATGGTTTTTGTAATAGATGATTAACCTCAAGGATTCAGAGTGCTTTCAGATTTATTCACATCAAACCATCTCATGAAAATTCACAATAAGCACAAATTCCTCATCAAAAAGCATGATTGCTAAAGCAGTGTTGCATGCACAGGGGGTGCAGTGCATGCAAAAAGGTGAGTTAGTAAGTGAAGCAGCCAATGAGAAGAGGAGTCAGCATTGGATACAGGAGAGCATCCCCATTTGCAACAGTGGAGAGTCATAGATAAAAATCTGTCTTTGATGATGTCAAACACAACATAGGACACATTTCATATTTATATTACACATTGCCGGAAATTAGCAGGGGAATATTTAGCCGACAAGTTATCTCGTCAATGGCGGGGAAAGAGTTAAAGAGTTTCAGGACAATTCAGGTGCCAGTTCCTAATGTTAATTAATTTTTCATGACTGAAGGGTTTGGATTCTCCTAGGAAGGTATGTTGAAGTAAACAGATAAGAAAAGTAAGGAAAGACAAACAGTGCTTGTGCAGGGTTGTGAAATTATCCATGCGAGTAAAGGCGTAGCGTTCACCTGAGGATGTTTGTTGAAAGATTCAGATGTCGTGTTGATTGAGAAGGGGGTAAACAAGGGCAAAAGTGTAACAGAGGTACAGAGAAAAGCTCTTCAGGCAAATTATACAAATGCGACACAAGAAAAACTTATTTTAAACTGAAGAGTTTAGATGCTGTTTAAATGCAAAGCTCTGGTGAATATTTTGGAAATTTTCGGTACGCCCACGGCATTTTGTGTGGGATCAGCTGAAGAAACAATTAGATCAGAATATTTTATAATACACAATTGTAGGCGTTTATCAGATGCAAAACCTTCTAAGTGCATCTGATATGTTTTCTTTGTAAATTAAAGGGATGTAACGATTCAACCGTGTGTCCCATTAAAAATGCCTGTCTGAAATCGATTCTGAATCGCAAGGCTGCGATTCTTTGTTTCATGCACAGCTTGTGCATGTACTACGGCATTTGGTCAGTATAGGAAGTCCTTATCAATCTAAAATCATAACGAGTCGTAGTCGTTTATAACGTGCATTTAAAAAAGCAACACTCGTTAAACAAAATAATTTAAAATATTCTTTATTATCATAAAAATACCTGAAACAATTTGAAGAACAGTGATATAAATATTCCTGTAGACATTTCCTGGAATAGGATTCGTAATGCTACTTCTTCTGGGGCAAAAAGGGAGTTTCTGCACGGGAGCGCCCCCTGGCGTTCGGATGTGCCTGGATTTCACCGTAATTCATTCAAATTCATTCATTGAGAAAACGCGCATTTGCACAGTTAATCGTTACAGCCCTAGTAAATTATCATTTTTATTATTATGTTTAGGTTTAGTAATTTCTGTTTAATGGCAATGAAAAGGTTATTAACTCTTTCACCGCCAGCGTTTCTAAAAAAAAGTTGTCAGGCAGCGCCAGCATTTTCAGTAATCACCTCTCGGTTTCTTCAAAAACCACAAATTTTGAGCAAAAAGCTGAGATACTTTTGATAGAGATCAAGTTGAGAGCGATCCTCAAAACATACACAGAGATTTTACTCTTTCATATTCGTCATTGGCAAATGACTTATTTTCAAAAATGTCACTTTAGTCATTTCATTTGTATTTAACAAGAATTGCGGGTGGGTTCCCAGACAGGGATTGTCTTAAGTCAGGACTAGGCCTTAGTTTAATTAGGAAATATAACTAGTTTTAACAAACATGCCTTACTAAAAACATCACTTCTGTACATTTTGAGGCATAAAAAGGCAACTGAAGTATTTTAAGATATGTAAGTGCAAGTTGTTTTCAGTTTGAACAGCTCTTACATTTATTTTCCGGGAAACCCCCACCTTAATGTTTTACTGCAAAACCCTCTAAGTACATCATCTCCACTTTAAAAAAGTCTCCAGTTACTATTGTGAATAAACGTAAAAGGCTAAAAAAATTGGTCAATATCCTAAATATTTGGTAAACCCCCTTTAACTGGGTAAAAACTTATGTACAGTGATGTACGCATGCCATCATTTATGAAATTCGTTTTCTGTGCACATAAAGGACCTTGGTGATTGAACACTCCTGCATTTACTGTATTTTCAGGACTATAAGTCACTCCGGAGTATAAGTCGCATCAGTCAAAAATGCGTTTTGAAGAGGAAAAAACATATATAAGTCGCAGTGGACTATACATAATGTTTATTTAGAAAATAATTTCACAAAATCCAAGCCGAAAAAACAGACATTTAATCTGGAAAGGCAAGTTATTTAACTAAACAATAGAACAGAACAGCAGGCTGAATAGGTGTCCGTACATGTTAAAGTAACACAAACAGTTATTTACACGATACACAATAGCACACAGAACATACCTGGGAGGCTGAATATGCTAAATTAACACATTAAGCCAAATCAAGTTTAATAAGGTCCTAAAGTCGTTCCGCATCACTGAATCCACTGAATAACATAAACACAGGAGCAGCATATAGCGGACTCTCGTGACTGTAGACGGTAATGGTTTCTATTGGTTCATATGAAATCATTTTGATGTATAAGTCACACCTGACTAAAAGTTCCAGGACCTTCCAAACTATGAAAAAAATTCGACTTATAGTCCAGAAAATAGGTTCTGGGTATTTCTGTATGACCTGAGGCCGGGATTAAGTGGATTTGAAGTGAAAGTATTTAATGAAAGTATACTACTGTACATGTCGAGTACAAATCTCCATGTACAAATCTAATTTTTTTGACAGATTTGGCATTTAGCGGCTTAAGCATCTGAGCTCTTCATATATTGGTCAAACAAACAGATGTCCTGCCAAATGTTTGCCATTTGTGAAGCCAGTGTTGGATTGGTCAAGATGCTGAGACAAATTCACAATGTTAACAGTTTTCATGAGAGTAAACTTGTTAGATATTAAGCCACGATCTTATTTTTGAAGTCACTTTGGAAATTAGCTTCTGCAAAATCAATCATTCTGTATATTTTTGGTATTTGGTTTCAAGAAATATACTTTTATTTCTTAAATGTTGCCATGTTATTGCGTTTCGCAGTTAATTACAGTAGTAATATAGTTACTCAAAGTCTCTTGAATCGACCGCATAACGCTTGCCCCACTGTATGTCCTCTGTGAATGCTGTGTAGCTACTGGCTAGTGGACAGTCCTTCAGTGTCCTAAAAGGTCAACAACTGCCCAACATTCACCAAGTGTTCCTTGACATTTACAGTCCCTGCATAAGTAAAACCAGCCTGTAGTCTTTACAAATCCCATCTCTGCCCGCACAGGTGAGGCAGCCCTTTCGAAGGACAACAACTGCCTGAACGCCGCCAAAGCTTGCAACCTGAACGACACGTGTAAGAAGTACCGCTCGTCTTACATCAACCCCTGCACCAGCAGAATCTCCACAGCTGAAGTGTGTAACAAGCGCAAATGCCACAAAGCCCTGCGGCAATTTTTCGACAAGGTGCCACCCAAACACAGCTATGGCATGCTTTACTGCTCCTGCCCATCGGGAGATCACTCGGCCTGCTCTGAGCGTAGACGTCAGACTATCGTGCCAGCCTGCTCCTATGAAGACAAAGAGAAACCAAACTGTCTCTCCCTGCAAGCCTCCTGCAAGACCAACTACATATGCAGGTAGGATGAACTTTTGGGCATTGTGTTAGATGATTTTAACGGGCGGTTTCCCGGACAGGGTAGTCCCAGACTAAACATATATCAGGGCCATTGTTTTGTCACAAAATGGACACCAGTATTGTTTTTTGTAAGGTACGTTTATAAAAACTACTTAAATGTCCTAATATAACTAAGGCCTTGTCCTGGATTTATCTGAACCTGTCTGGGAAACTGCACCTAAGTGTTTAGGATGTCACAGAAGGAGAAAAGTAGTAGATTTTTACCATTTTCCACTTTTCAGTGGGTCAAGTACATTTCCATATACTGTAGTGTTCTGCATCTTTAAAGATGGACTGTCATTGAGGTGCTGAGCAGTGGCGGCCGGTGACTTCTTTTTTTGAGGGCGCTCGATGCGAAGTTCGTCACAACATGTATGTGGCCTGTCTTGTGTGTGGTTCCTATTTTCAAAATATATGTTCTATGCGTCGAGAGATCCTGTGTGCATCACGTGTCTTGTCAAAATAAGTGCCTGCTGCAGACGCATCTAAAGAGTTTATGATAAAAGAGATGCTCGCGTTTGCAAGATACTTACATAATCTCATGCGTAATCAGAGTTTACTGTTAAGGGAGTGTCTTGCGTGTATTTTGTGAATGTGAGCGTCTCTTTTATCATAAACGGTTTTGATGCGTGTGCAGCAGGCATTTATTTTGACAAAACACGTGATGCACATGGTTCACATGACTCAACAAACACATATTTTGAAAACGCAAGCCACACACAAGCCACTCCAAACACATATTTTAAATTAGCGCCGCTCAGATGAGCAGTCACGAGCCGCCACTGGTGCTGAGTCTGTTTAATGAGGACTGTCTGGACTTTTCTTAATTTTTTCAGATCTCGTTTAGCTGACTTTCTCACCAACTGTCAACCTGAGACTCGCTCGATTTCAGGGTGTCTGAAGGAAAACTACGCTGACTGTCTGCTGGCATATTCTGGTCTTATTGGTGAGTTAAAATGTCTGATTAAGTATGTCATAAAAGTACGGTATGTACATGGGTCAAAATCAAATGCCTGTCTGCCTTTCAGTTGAAATCTACAGTATGTTACTTCACCCAAAAATTCTGTCATCATTTACTCTCATGTTGTTGAAAACCTGTATAAATTTATTTGTTCTGATGAACACAAAGGAAGATATTTTGAGGATGGTTTGTAACCAAACCGTTCGTGGACCCATTCACTTCCATAGTAGGAAAAAAGAATACTATGGAAGTGAATGGGTCTCATGAACGATGTGTTTACAAGATCAAAATATCTTCCTTTGTGCTCATCAGAACAAAGACATTTAAACAGGTTTCTAATGTGGCATTCACACCAGACGCGGAAGAGGCAGAAAATGTGAGTGATTTATATGTTAATTCAATGCAAAGATGCAAATAAGCATCCTGTGGCGCAGAACACGCAAATGCCACGGGAAACGCGCAAAAATCTGAACTTTGGCGGATATTCGCGTTACGTTAACCAATCAGGACCTTGCTCTAGTAGTGACGTGATTACAGGGAGCGACAGGAGTCGCAGAAGCCCCTCCAATAATGCAAATTTCTGTGTGAATGTCTCGAATGACTAGAATTTCATGCGCGAATGAAGCGAGTAAACTCAAAATGTTCAAGCGTCCAACTACTCGCAAGTAGCACGTTTTTGCCGCCTCTACTGCGGCTGGTGTGAACGCACAGTAACAACACGTGAGTG
This sequence comes from Paramisgurnus dabryanus, assembly GCF_030506205.2. NCBI lineage: Eukaryota > Metazoa > Chordata > Actinopteri > Cypriniformes > Cobitidae > Paramisgurnus > Paramisgurnus dabryanus. The sequence goes on along the minus strand of NC_133337.1, from coordinate 50,224,733 downwards.
AGAAAATGATGATTTTTGGGTGAAAGATTAAGGGTGTTTTCACATATGTTGGTGCGCACCGTGGTGCGGCTTCGGAGCACACCAAAATACACTGTATCATTTTTCAGTTAGTGCGGTCCGTGTTCACATATTTTGTTTTTTACTGTACTCGAAATGCCGCACCGTACACCATGTGACAACGGTCAGCACTGTCATTGGTCTCTGACAGCTCTTACCGTCTCATGACCACCCCCACGTTTCCACGACAACCAGCCTGACAGGGAGAGCGCAGCTATCAAGATGTGGAGATAAACGATGCACGTCTTTGCGAAGTTTCTTTGCTTTAACGCGAAATTGCGTAGCTGTTCTATTAAAGCTTTCTCACGGAGCCGTTTGCTAAAAAGCCCGTAATGTCACTATTTGTGTGTGGAGGACAGCTATGCATTTATAAAATCATCAGCTCAAACGTAAAGGAGACAGCGAATGTCTGCAACGGACCAGGATTGGCTTGTTTGTTGTTAACCCACAATATAACACCCGGCTCACGTCACGACAGAAGCCCAGTGGCTCAAACATGTGGAGAACTTCCTGTATTTGGTTCGGCCCGAGGTCCAGCAGTGTTCACACCACAGGTGGGTAGCCCCAGAGTTCGGCGACAGCCGCTCCGAGACCACCTGTTTAGAGCGGTCTCGGAACGGCCGTTTAGTGCGGCTGTTGTGTTCACACTGACCCAAACGAACCGTACTCGTAGCGACATGTCATTTGGGCCGACCTAAACAGTGTATATGTGAAAACACCCTAAAGGGGTTAAAAAGCACCTCTTATGCATAATCTACTTTTAAAAGGTGTTTGGACGTAAATGTGTATTGGCATTGTGTGAACACAACCATCCTACAATGAAAAAAATACACACACTCCTTTTATTAATCCCTTATTAATCAAAGCAGTCTCTTTAGACAAGCCTTTTTGATTCTGTTATAAATGTGAGGTCACACTGATAAAGCCCCGCCCATCGCATTACCATTGTATCCGCCCTCAGCCAGTTGTATGCTAATTAATGAGATTCTGTTATCTCAGATTGTATTCACATGAAACCGATCTATTTTAACTGAATACGTTGACTGTTTGTTGGTAAGGAAGTGAGGAGCTGTAGCTCATTTGCATTTTTTGCTCCCACCCAAGCAGGGGCATTTCAGACAAATGATTGGTGAGGTATTTTGAGCTAAAACTTTACGGACACATTCTGGGCACACCTGAGACTTATATTACATCTTGTAAAAATGGGCATAATAGGTGCCCTTTAAAATGCAAATGATGTTACATTTGGCAGAGGCTTTTATCCAAATGCATAAATGTAAATCTAAGTATATATTGAGACACTGTCTGATTTGCATTGTTTTATCAAACTCCCTTTGCACATATAAATCAGGTACCGTAATGACTCCGAACTACCTGCGGGCACCCGGCATCAGCGTGTCGCCCTGGTGTGACTGTAGCAGTAGCGGAAACGGCAAAGCGGAGTGTGACAAGTTTACTGAATTCTTCACCAACAACCGTTGCCTTCGTGAGTATCAAACAATCGACAGATCGCTTTATATCATTGTTCATATGGTGACTGACAGCAAAACTCGAAAGTTGACTTCTGCCCTGCTGCATCAATATGATCGTCATTCACAGTCTGCACCAGTAAATCTCTCTGATTTGTGACGCTTTGTGGTTCAGGGCGAGAGACGGAGAAATCCCTCTTAAATGGGGTTGCTAAAAGGGGGATTGACATAAAAAGACAATAAAGTATTATTCAGGTGTCCATGGACCTGGAAGAGGGGGCAAAGCGTGTATTATTTTGTCAGGAAGTTATTCAAAAACATCCATTTAGATGAACTGCATGCCGGGAGATAGACAGAAGGGAGATGAAAGGGAGGATTTGTCTTCATGAGACAATGGCCTTTAAAACGATAGACCGTGTGATGTACTGACACGAGCCGCGCCTTATCCACACCACATATATGACGCATTCACAGCGTCAGGAGAAACATCATAAAACTCAACTTTTAATGGCTTTTCTATTTTGAAACAAATGTACTATTTGTAAATGATCCAGTTCCCAAAAAGTGTAAAAAAGGTCCCTTATATTGGACACATTGGAAGGGTAATGAAACATTATTATGCACAACAATGCAGTGTTATCCTAAGAGGTAATAATACAATAATGGGAAAGCAGGAGGCTACTAAAGTCTTTATGAGTCGTTAGCTCTTAACAAACAAATTGAGTTTATACATCGTATCTTAATCTTGCTCAGGCAGGCACACAACACTTACTCAATAAAAAGGGTCACAGTACCTTTCCTGTCAATAGACAGAGCTTAATACACACGACTTATTCTTTACCTGAGTACCCATCAATAATCTCCCACTTGCCCTTTAGCTTTCTGTGGCATGAGTAAATAACAGGCTGTGAAAGTCAAAGTGCTCTTGAGAATAAAGTCTATTTAAAAAAGCCTGTTGAGTCATAATGGCCGCCTCCAGTTTATCACCAGAAAGGTCCTAGAAACTTTCGAGTTTAAGTGGATGATCTTAATGCTGTTAAAAGCAAATGCCAAGTGCTCTTTATCAGAGTTTACTTGCTTTAGTATTAAAGGCACAGAGAGCACTTAATATTAAATCAAGGGCCGATAACTTACACTTATTTGGTTTAGCGCTACACAGTGGCTGCGTCTGAAATCATATATGGTGACAGTACACTGCAAAAAATGACTTTCTTAGTATTTTTGTCTTGTTTTCAGTAGAAATATCTAAAATTCTTAAATTAAGATGCTTTTTCTTGATGAGCAAGTAAATAAGTCTAGTTTTAAGACAAATAATATACAATTTAAGTGAAATTGTCCTTAAAACAAGCAAAATTAACTGCCAATGGGGTGAGAAAAAAAATGTGAAATAAGATTTCTTTTTTCTTAGACACTTAATTCAAGTAAAATTTTCTCACCCCATTGGCAGATAATTTTGCTTGTTTTAAGCACGAGTTCACTTATATATTTTTTTTCTACAAACTGGTATTATTTTCTTAAGTCATTTTGCTCATCAAGAAAATACATCTTGATTTAAGAAGTTTTAGATATTTCTACTGAAAACAAGACAAAAATACTAAGTAAGAAAGTCATTTTTTGCAGTGTAGGTACTGAATTAGATGAAGTACCTGCTCATCGACCATTAAAACAGTAGGTACTATATAGTATGAATATGGATAGAATGAATGTAGGAATACACCATGTTGATATATCACGTGACACACATCAACATAACAACAAGTTAGTCGTTAACTGGAATGATGTCAAACAAGCACAATTTAAGCAGAAGGGACAGCTGTTTAATATATGAAGAGTTTGGTTCCAAAATGCAAAAAATCCATTTTGACTAATCTGGGTAAAAAAAAAATTTCTATACCATGAAAGTGACAAGATGAAAACCACTATTTTCTGATACAAACTTTCACATAGTATCTTTAGGTTATAATAACATTAAAAATTCGAATCCATAATTAGATTTTTATAGATTTATTATAAAAACAGATTATTTTTCCACAAAATGCAAAAGGATTTTTTTCCAAAATGCTATAAATCTATTGAATCAATATATTTCTCCGCTTAATCTCCTTCCGTTTCAATGTGTATATATTTATATATATATCCCACGGGTTTTTTCCTCCTAGGACTTTTTTTTACTTCCCCGGCTAAAATTCCGGGGTTTTTTTCTCCTAGGGGGTTTTTCAACCCGGGGAGGCAGCCTTTTTGGGCTTAACTTCTATACGTTACATTAGTAATACGTTTGGTTATAATGTTGATGTATAGCCGCAGCAAATTTAGCTGCCTGTGCTATCGTGTATTATGTTATGCTATCTGTCGATTTTCTGTGCTTTTCACTACATCTATTATGTAAAGCTGCTTTTAAACAATTACCAAATTGTGAAAAGCGCTATATAAATAAAATTGAATTGAATTGAAATATATAAATGTGCCATGTTATATTCATTTAGTAGACTAGTGGTATACACTGATAAAAAAATAAACATTAATGGCATTAATCAAAACACTTACTTTGTCATATTAAACTGAACTTTTTGACAGCGATCAGCTGTAAAATGTTTTGGTCCTGCTCGATTTTGTTTGTTGATCACAAAGTACAAAGTAGATGAGGAAAACTAGGATTTTGTGTGTATTTAACGTGCCGCCATTGTTGTTTACGGTGCGTGAAATGGTGCGCTGTGATTTGTTGAGCGGATTTATTGCATTCTGCAGAAAAGGAGGACTGGCTTTATCATGTTTTGGGAAAGAGGGAAAAAGATTACAGAATAGCACGGCGGAAACTGGATTTTGTGTAAAATTAGGAATGTACTTTTTAATTTTAATACTGACCTGATCCTATACTGATTTTGGTGTTAACTCTTTAAAAGCAACACTATGTAGTTTCCATGTAAAAATGACTTACAGCTCCCCCATGTGGTTGAAAAGCGCAACAGTGCCTGGTATCAGACACTCTTCTGCAGGCAGGGGGAGGGGCGGGGCTGTGTGCTCTACCCTCCACCGCCACTTTCGGAGTGTGCTTGTAGCAGCTAGGAGGCTGCTCAGGTTGCAGCAACAGTACAATTTTTCCAGTTAAAAGTTGTTCTATCACTGAAATAATTTTAGAGACATTATTTAAAGGAAAAAAAACTACATAGTGTTGCTTTAATTCCCATATGAATAACATTGTAGTATTAACTATACTGAATTGATAGACAACCTTTTTGTGAGCAAGGACTACTTTTTGATTATAGTCTACTAAAAACTTTTTTGTTTGACTTGTTGATATGTTTTAGTATTGTTTAAAATGTTTTATACAAGCCAAGGTAATATAAAAAATATACATTTTACGCTGGAGACACCTGACCTAGATACTACAGTATGGCGAGGTTCAAAAACTCTATAGTACCTAGGAAGTTTACTACAGTTTAGTATAGTACATACTATTTAGTATTTAGTAACTACATGATGTCAGTGAAAATATTTTGTTTATCAAATATCAATTTTCTGTTGATCATTTATTCTATATTCTAGCAAGGTAGAAATGCATCATATTATTGTTTTTATGTTTGAAATATGCACTTTTATTTACACAAACTAATTTATACATCAGTACATTTAACAAGGTAAATAATAGCACACACAATAAAGTGACAAAGTCCATGTCCTCCAAAATTCTATTTTTTCATTAAGTAATTCATCCTGGCACTAATCTAATCTGATATAAAAAAGACACTTTAGATGTGGGCAGATCAGTGCCTATTGTATTTAAATTGTGTCGTTCTCTATTTACGCAGGCAATGCCATCCAGGCATTTGGTAATGGCACAGATGTTGGGGTGTGGCAACCCCAGCCACCCATCATGTCCACTTCACCCGACCCTTACACTCCACAGAGAGGGCGGGACAGGACATCCAACACACTGATTGACTCCACCCTCAACAATGACCTGGAAACAAACGCAGACCGGCTCTACAGCTTCTGTGGAAATCTGCAGGTAATGACCCCACAGCTATCAGAATAGTTATGTTAATCTAATTATGATGCTGTGTTTTGATTATCCAATCATTAATTTCAATCTTTGATACGGCCTTATTCAGTCAGATGTAAGATGCCCTTTTGTAGAAAACAGTAAATCACAAAAAAAGACTTTTTGAAAAAGCTGGAATCAAGATGTAGTACAAAAAATTCAAGTGTACAGTAAAAGACTGGCGGACAGCAATTTTGTGAAAAGTACAAAGTGCAGTTCTGACCTCAAGATCTTTAAAAGTCACAATAGATAAATCTGGACGTTTCTCTATGCGAAGGCCCGCAAATGCAGGCTGCATACGTTATCAAGCCCGTTTTATTTAAGTGCACTGAATATAACATTCACAAGTCATGAGAATATTACAACAATTTACGATTAGCTAAGAATAAGAGTCAACTTTATAATTGTTAATATTCTGAAATAAGACTTTATCCAGCTCCGGATGTTGCAGCCTTCGAAATTGAGAAACGGCTTCTGTTTCAGATAAATCAAATTATTTATCATGATTGACAGCTGTCATTCAGCCACTGGCCCACACAGATGGTTAAAATCACAGCGGTTACGTCAACTTCACAAGCAGCCGCCAGTTTGTTTGGATGCTTTCAGGCGTCACTTGCACACAATGACTTTGATTTTCCGAGTAAAGCATCTCGAGTGAAATGAGGGCTTCCAATTGATTGATGGGTGTGAGTTGTTTTGGCGATAACACACACGTGGGCCCTCTGGGTAGAAATGAGATACATCAAACTGCCAGAGCTGTCATGTCAGAGCTAATTGGCTGGCACATTAACATGTGGATCCCCTTTAAGCCGCACAAACCCACCCATTACAACTTCTTGAAGGCAAACAGATCTTCTTCTGCATCATCAGACTGCAAAAAGCTGTGACATATGTCCACAGTAGGCTTTATGCCCAGCTGCACTACTTCATGAACTTCAGCCATCTCCTTGTTTCCTGTCTGCCATTATTGGACAAACTGATTAATCCAGGTGTGCCTGACCTCAGTAGTCACAACAACAATAATCAGACACACCTGGATTAGTTTTGTCAGTTTGTCCAATAATTGCAGACAGGAAACAAAGAGCTGGCTGAAGTTCAGGAAGTAGTGCAGCTGGGCATAAAGCCTGTTGGGTCGCAAATAATGCACATGTAATATGTGATCAGATTTTTAGCGTTTAATTTATTGTATATTTCAACTGTTCTCTTTCATTTTTGCAGGCTCAGAAACTAAAAAGTAATGTGACTCTGGATGTACTTTGTGTGGTAAGAACAATTAATATTAATTTATATAATATATATAAGTATATGTTTATTTACACTGTAAAGAAATGCTTGGATATTTCAACCCATGGTGGGTTTTTTAAAGGTTAGTTTAAATTAATTGGTAGGGTTTGTGCATATTTTACCCAACAATGGGTTGAAACAACCCAGCATTTTTTTTTTTTTTGTAGTATTATTCAGTTTATTTAATTATGTAATTGAGAATTAATACAAAATAAGGACTGTATACGAAGTACTATACAGACTAAAATAATTCATTCAATTCAAATGTTTGAAAGACGTCTAATAGGCATCTAGGCTACAATCCCAGATGTCTAGGCTAAAACAAAGCAAAATTTGGGCTCCAAATTTCCAGCTCCCCTAGAGTTAAACATTTGATTCTTTTGAAATCCATTCAGCTGATCTCTGGGTCTGGCGCTAGCACTTTTAGCATAGCTTAGCACAATCCATTGAATCTGATTAGACCATTAGCATTGTGCTAAAAAATGACCAAAGAGCTTCAATATTTTTTCTATTTAAAACTTGACTCTTTTGTAGTTACATCGTGTACTAAGACCGACGGAAACTTAAAAGTTGCGATTTTCTAGGCAGATATGGCTAAGAACTATACTCTCATTCTGGCCTAATAATCAAGGACTTTGCCGCCGTAACATGGCTGCAGGAGGCGCAATGATAGTATGCAGCGCCTGAAAATAGTCCCCTGCTATTGAAAGTAACCAAGGGGACTATTTTCGGGCCGTGCGTAATATTACTACGCCTGATTTAACCTTTAGCCCAATGCTAATGGTCTAATCAGCTTAGCACAATCCATTGAATCTATGCGTAAAGTGCTAGCGCCAGACCCGGAGATCAGCTGAATGGATTCCAAAATGGTAAAAATCAAATGTTTAACTCTAGGAAAGATGGAAATAGATGTCTAACCATAGCCCAATAACAAATTTAAATAAATTAAATTAAATAAACAAATAATATAATCAGACCAAACACCTTGCACTGTAAAAAGTAAAATTTGGTTCAACTTTAAAAAAAATACTTCAATTGGTAACTAAAAAAAAATTTGGTCTTAAGTGTTTCAACTAAAGTGAAATAAAATGTTAATTGGTAGTGTTACCAATTGAAGTTAGTTTTTAAGTTGATCAAACCTTTTACTTTTAACTGTGTGTAATTACTGTTGAGTATGCTTAAATGGATGGCATATCATACAAATTTGGCAAAAGCGAACATGTAACAAATTCAAGGTTATTTTGCCTAAAATTGAGTTACTGCTAGGGATGCCCCTGATCGTAATCGGCCAATAACGGCATTAAATGATGCGATCGGCACTCGCTAAATTTGCCGATCTCATGAGCCGATCTTTCTGTTTACTTTTGTCATCGTAGCGTTCCTGATGCGGCTGCAATTAGAGACCATTTTACACAGTGCAAGCATTTTGTAACCCGTTGCTCATGTGTGACGTCACGCATATTTGGATTTCTCTCTTTGCCTTTACAGAGATATGCGTATTTTCTATGAGGATGCGTATTTTTTAATGACTTTTAACATACATAAACCTTTTTAAAGGCATATTACGTTTCTCTTTGCAAGAAGAATTATTTGTTGTGCTTATTTATTTGATTCTCTATTAAAACAATAAAATACCTTATTTATAGTATTTCTACAAATGGTGCAAACTCTGCTAGATTATAGATAAAAGATTCCCATTCCACTGCCATTCTGTGATCGGCACTGATCGGCAGATCATGATCTTGGTGATCAATAATCGGTGATCGGCCCCAAAAATCCTGATCGGAGCATCTCTAGTTACTGCTGGCTATATCAGGACAGTGAAATGACAAAATATTTGTGCTAATATAACATAACTAGCTTTGCTAACATGAATATCCTGTGCTTTTTTACAGAATCCACCACTGAATGACCCCAATAATTTTAATGCCATATCTCAAAGCTCAACTAGCGCCGTCTGCTCAATGGACTCGACCGTTATTTTCCTCTGTCTGCTCTCTATTTTTCATCTCGGGCAGATCGCAGCCACGCAGACATTATAACTGATCACAAATCAGACCCGCCGGACTACCGATGCCGTTCTGTACCATACAATAATGTCGTATTTGAGTTTTTTCCACAAGTGGTGCTGTGTGCGGTCTGCTGTTTCAGTGTGAAAATACAATTTCCGGTCCACCTTGTTTTTCTTTCTCACTGAATGAATAATGGACAGACATGGACGTATTAGGACATCGGTGCAAGGATTATCATTTTGAAAATAGGTGCAGCCCAGACTCTTATACAGTATGCGTCGCATCAGAAGCTTGGACTGAACTTGAATAAGGAAGTACACAAGGACGGTGAAATATTGACTGCAGTATGGCCTCTGTGTTACTGTGATGATGTCACACAAAACCTGCAAAGTCCAATTTGTGCTGTAACATTGTGTCAGGCAGCACACATTTATTTGAAGGCTTATCAGCAGAACCTGCTGGACCAACAAACTGTTCAAAGTGGCAGTGCTGACCTCCATCTTACGACATGGGAAAATAACATCTGGATAGGCAAGACGCTTTATGACATCAAATCATGACGGGCCAAGGTGTTTCTGTCCAGTAAAACATGCTCTGAAGGTGATTTTTGCCTTTCATCCTTGTAAATATTAGTTAAATTTGTTTACAATGACTTTATTGTGTATCTCAAAGTTCATTTGGCCTAGTGAAGCTTTCGGCTGTTGTATAAAATATGATATACGTTTTATCATTAGTGATGAAACTCAGACTCAGAGTACGAGGGTTAATACCGCAGTCCAGTATATGTAAAATGTGCTGTAAGAATGTTTTTGCTCTTATTTAAAGAAAGTATAAATTTTTTTATTGTTGTTCTGGTTAGCTGTAAAAAGAAAAAAGTATATACATAAAACAATATACGTATTGAACAGGGATGTACGACGTACAGGAAAAAAGAAACTTACATTAAACAAAGTAAAAAAAGTCATTTAAGTTGTCTTAATTTGACCTTTACCTTAAAGTGATGGGTTTGAATGTAGAAATATACTACAGCATTCACGCTAAAGACCCCAGTTCAGGGTTCCTATGGGTCCTTGAAATCCTTGAAAGTTCGGGAGTTTTGGGAAAAAAATTCAAGGCCCAGGGAAGTTTTTGAAAATATACATACATAGATACGGGTAATTGAAAGTGCTTGAATCTATTTTATGCAAAAAAAAATCCATATTATTCCCTGTGTAGTGTAGGATAATATCATAAAAATTCTAGACTTTTTAAGCACACGTGCTAAAATGTTCACTTTAAATGCTTATATCTTCTGTATGCGAATGTTGATTCATACCAAAATCCTTTTTGCATAGTTGTGTTTGACACATGAAAACGTCTCGGGTTACATATGTAACTGTTGTTCCCTGAGAAGGGAACGAGACGCTGCGTCTCCCTTACCGTACTTCCTGTGTCCCTGTTACGCCGTCTTTGGGAATATTTCAGATAGCGATATACTTCCTGGCTCCCGCGTCACCCTGTCTTTGTCATTAAGCCTCACCATTGGTTGAATTTGATATACACATTCAGACGCACTTACCCCTGGAGGCGTCCCCAAAGTGTCACCGCAGTGACGCAGCGCGAGTTCCCTCGAAAGAGAACTGTAACAATGTATCTTAAAAGGTAACACGATGTAACCTTGCTCTCACTTGAAATGTGTCCATACATTTAGTCCTTGAATTTGAGGGTATTGGACCTGGAAAGTCCTTGAAAGGTGCTTGAATTTGAAGTTAACTAAGGTGTGGGAACCCTGCCAGTTAAATACATTACCATAATAAGCGCAAAATGGTTGTCTACTGCAACTAAAGTCTAATGGTCTCATGATCATACTGTATTTTTTACACTTTACCAACCTGACACATAAACAGAGATATAAACAGCTTTCTGGATGTATTGAGGTGCTGTCAGTGTGATTGATGATGCTCAGCAGCTAAACAAACCTAAAAAAAAAAACTTAAATCCATATTCGGTGGCAGTAAAAAGGTGTGAAGTAGAATATTAATTAGTCAAAGATCCCTGAACTGATTTGACTGTGACTTTTCTGTCCTATGGTTATGCATTATGTATTTTAAGTGGGGTGTGGTTTCACGATGAGACCAATGCTATCTCATAGCAATTCATATTATTTTACGAGGTGGCAAATTTGTCCGACCACATTTGTAAATTTTTGTACGATTTGATTTGCCCCTGTGAAGTTGGAGGTTTCATTATTGTTTTTTTATGACAATCGTATGTTTTGTACAATTCACTTCATACAAATTCTCCTAAAATAGGTCCGAATTCTTGTGAGATAAGGCTGGACGTATCGTTTCAAAGGGCTTGTCTTCTTTTATGTTAACCATATTTTTATTCTATATAACAATTAATTGGAATATCATTGTAGTGCGAAATGAGACGATCGATTAGAAAAATAACGACATTATGAGTGTGTTAAAAACATAAACTTTTTGATAATGACAATTAAATGGCACCCACTGATTTCCATGCAGGATAAACAATACTGTGGATGTCAATGGGTGCCGTGAACAGTGTGGTTACCATCATTCATAAAAATATTCATGACAGGAGGATATTAAAAAAAGAAAAAATATTGATAAATGATGGTAAGCACACTGTTGAAGGCACACACTGACTTCCATAGTAGGATAAAAATATCATGGAAGTCAATGGGTGCTGTGAGCAGTGTAGTTACCATCATAAATTTGATAAAAAAATATTCATAACAGGATTGTTTTAAAAAAAATGAAAAATATTGATAAATGATGGTAAGCATGCAGTTGAAGGCACACACTGACTTCCATAGTAGGATAAAAATATAATGGAAGTCAATGGGTGCTGTGAACTGTGTGGTTACCATCATATATACAAATATTCATGACAGGAAAAAAAAGACAGTTAAACAGTTAAAAAAGAAAAAAATATATTGATAAATGATGGTAAGCACACAGTTGATGGCACCCATGCACTTTCTGCCATAATAGGATAAACAATACTATTGAAGTCAATGGGTGCCATGAACACTGTGGTTACCATAATTTACAAAAATTGATAAATGATGGTAAGGATGCAGTTGATGGCACTCACTGACTATAGTAGGATAAACAATACTTATGGTTGTCAATACAGGTAGGTGCCATGAACTGTGTGGTGAACCTTCATTTATGAAAATTTTTTCTTTTGTGTTTAACAGAATAAAGAAACTAAAAACGTGGTACTGTAGTAGTGTAGAAAAGCAAAGTGTTAAAAAATCACGATCTTAAATTGTCATTTTCTGCATTGTTTGAGCATTTTGGTCAAATACAATAAAATGCGGGTTTGTTTTAACCTATGTTTGGGTCAAACCCAACCATCTTGGTTTAATTAACCTAGAAAATGTCAATATTTGACCCAACTATGGGTTGAAACAAACCAGCATATGTTGCTGACTTAGGGTTTAAGTCCTAACAGATTGTGACCCAACCCTGCATTGGTTTTAAACAACCCATCATATTTTTTTAAGAGTGTAGAGCAGTGTTTCACAAAAAGGTGTTACCTGAAGGTTAGGTTTATTAACTTTACAGGTATATAAAACATAATACAATGTTGTCGATTTTTTGGGGAGAGCGGGGGACAACCTAATGCTTTTTGGTTTTGGTTCGATCATTCAAAAAATATTTCAGTTTGATTAATTATATTTTTACACAAGCAACACACACATCTCTGCTACAAATGAAAATTTGAAGTTTATTTCTAGTACTTACCATTCTTGGACAATTACACTAAACGTGACAGAAGTGCAAACGTTACAACTTACCCCATAGGTGGGGTTAATTGTAACACTTGCTAAAAATTAAGTTTGCAGGCAAATATTTCAATACTATTTTGTCTAAATACTTGAAGTTGATATTGTTTATATATCTGTCTATAATAGACAGCTATCCACACTGTATTCATTCATCCAGCTCTTTTCTAACAATAGTTCAATTATAAATGGATACAAATGTCTAAATATGTGAGAAAAAGCAGCACAATTATGACAAAACATTTTTTTTATACGTGACCCAGTCTGTAATAATCATACTTCAGTTTCAAAATCATATTCTGAGATAATGAGCATCAAAGTCTGATTTAAGCCATTCATTTCATTATGATTTCAATCTTTGACGTGACCTTATTCAATCAATATTAAAGAAATGAACAAAAATAAATTTGAGACACGATTTTTGATAAGACAGGCACATTTATTTTGGCAGCCAGCAATCATTTGTGTGTTGAATACAGTAACCAGGCTGGCATCATACATGCTTTAGTTTCGACCGCTACTTCAGTTTGACTCTGCTTGGCCATCTTATCAGGCTGGATTAACTTTCGCCTCTAGCAGGCAGGACGGATAAAGCGATAATGGGGACACAGCATGATTCTCAGTCAGATCACATCAGTCCACTTCCCCCAGTACAATAACACACAAGGACACAACCCGGTTCACCTGGCACTCGCACTCGATGTGCTGGACCGAGATGATGGGACTATGGTTTAGACATAGTGATTGAAAGTGTCCAAAAGATTGGTTGAGGATTTATTAACGCTGTCACGTTTGGTAAAAAATTAGAATTTGTGAGAAATCTACGCAAATGGTGAGAAGCAAGATTTAATAATAAGCGATGGCGGAGGCTGCTGAAAACAAAGAGATCCATTGTAATTGCAGAGCATCGCAGATTTGCATCAAACACATTATGAGCTGTGAAGCTGTAATGACACCGCATCAAATGAATGAGCGATTTTATGAGCTGGGTGTCTGTTTCAGATAAATGTTGAATAAGAAGCCTGATTAAAAAATACCTTTTGTACACAACAAGCATAGCCAGACTCTAACCTCTATGAAAGAGAGTAAAATAATTGTGTCCTTCAAAAGAAAGAGACACAGAAGATCCAGAACAATGTAATCAGTGTCTACTGTCTGCTCTCAAATTTAATTTCCTCACCCTTGACCCCGTTTGGCCTGACGTCATCCCTCGCTCGTTCTGAAAACCATTTCCAAAACACATTCCTTCCGTCACCTTTACCGTTCTACAAAAGTGCCACTTCTAGACTTACGACTTCACTTTTTATCTTATTTGTGGTAAATGTCAAGGTTTCGGGCGCTGTTTGATGTGGCTGTTTGGAATTGATTTCCTTCAGAGCTACTGAAGGGCACGAGTAATAAAGTCAGATAGTGATTTAATGCCAATGATAATACCAAGATGTGAAACTCTTTACAACGTTCACACTGGAAATAACAAAAGTTGGAATCTTGGTGGAGAAACTTTCCATAAACAGGACACAAACCAAAATAGTGAGGTTTGATTTTACTTCAGTACATGAATATACACTTTAATGAAAGCTGGTCGGGTCAAATAGGGACATTTCTAACCTAACGGTTGGGTTTGACCCACTCATGGATTAAAAACAACCCAATTTATTTATCAGTGCATCAATGCCATTATTTTGTCCCAAGATCGGTAACATTTTTGTAAGATTTGTTTGTAAAAACTACACCTAGTCCTGGCTTAATCTAAACCTTGCCTGGGAAACCACCCCTATAGATAAACTAAATGTTTAAATTTAATTAAAGGATTAGTCCATTTTCTTAAAAAAATCCAGGATTTTTCTCATTTTAATGGACTTTAATGGACCCCAACACTTAACACTTAACTCAACACTTAACAGTTTTTTTCAACAGAGTTTCAAAGGACTATAAACGATCCCAAACGAGGCATAAGGGTCTTATCTAGCGAAACGATTGTCATTTTTGACTTCTCGTCTATCTCCGGTCCTAAAAAGCGACAGCACGACCTCACCTAATACGTCATCACGTCAAGAGGTCACAGAGGACGAACGCAAAACTCCGCCCCAGTGCTTACAAGCGTCTTGAAAGAGGACCGTTCCGAGTTGTTGTATGTGAATGATAAGTAATGTCTTTGTGTCAGTTTATTGTTTAAAATGGTCCGCAAATGTGCGTTTCATATATGTAACAAGTGACCTTTCTACGTCATTACGCATTTACGCGAGGTCGCGCTGGCGCTTTTCAGGACTGGAGATTAGACGAGAAGTTGTGGTTTAAAAGTGCATATTTTTTATTTTTCTTGTCAAAAATGACGATCGTTTCGCTAGATAAGACCCTTATGCCTCGTTTGGGATCGTTTAGAGTCCTTTGAAACTCTGTTGAAAAAAACTGTTAAGTGTTGAGTTAAGTGTTAATTGTTGGGCTCTATTAAAGTCCATTTAAATGAGAAAAATCCTGCAATGTTTTCCTCGAAAAACATAATTTCTTCTCGACTGAACAAAGAAAGACATCAACATTTTGGATGACATGGTGGTGAGTGAATAAGTAAGTATAATGGCACAAAATAAAACGTGGCAATTTTCTAAGCGTTTAATAATGAGAACTATATTGTAGGCGGAAGAGCACTTAGTTCGCAGCACTCCGACCTCGGGCGCAGTAACCTCATCACTCCTGACTTTGGAAGTTTGAGCGAGGGGGGTTTTCAGGAGTGAATTGACTTTCAAAACCAAGTTGTTTTAACTTCAATCTGCATTTCTTTTACGGTGTATAAATCTCTATAATATGTAATGTAATGTACTATAAAATATTTGATGTGTTGAAGAATATTGTACTGGCATTGATTATAACAGCACTTGAGAGCACTTGTTTATCAGACGTATCCAATAGTTCTCGGTACAAAAAAGGATTTTGTGTACCTGTAATGTTTTAGAAAAGTAATTGGAGAACAAAGTGTGCCTCAATAGTGGAAAATGTACAATGAATCAAATGAACCTTTTCCATTCTCGACAAGGCCCACTGCATCATGGGAAAAGCTATAATAGGCTGGGTGAAAATGACTATCCATCTAAACATCAGGCAGATGAGAGCGGTAGAGAAAGAGAACAGAGTGCGATAATAACAAAGAAAAAGTACGACCAATACACTTCAGCACTCACTATGATTTAAAAATGAAGAATTTCCATGTCTACATTCGCTATTGTAGACTGGAAATGCGACACAGTCTGTAAAAACTCAGCTAAATTCATTTTTTTTTACTGTTTCTGCATAAAATCATCCTAGATAATGTAAAGAATATTAACCTTGACATCTTTATAGGAAAACACCTTTACTATGTTTTTACCTCAACTTAGAGACGAATTAATACATACCTATCTTTATTCAATGAGTACACTTAATCTTTGTGTCGTGAATGTGTTAGCATTTAGCCTAGCCCCATTCGTTCCTTAGGGTCCAAACAGGGATGAATTTAGAAACCAAAAGACTTCGAGGTCGAAGTGCTGCAAACTAAGTGCTCTTCCGCCATACAATATAGTTCTCATACTTACTCATGTAACAGTCTTTAAAAAGGGAAAACATGGAAGTGTTTGGTGGCTTCATTTGTTTGGATCCTAAGGAATGAATGGGGCTAGGTTAAATGCTAACACATTCACAATGTGCTGTACAAAGATTAAGTGAACATATTGAATAAAGATAGGTATGTATTAATTTGTCTAAGTTGAGGTAAGAACATAGTAAAATATTGAAAACGGTGGTGTTTGCCTTTAATATTGATTGAGTAAGGCCATGTCACACATTAAGTAAAATCAATGAGTGAAATCAAACTTTGATGCTTATCTCATCATAAGTTTATGAGGCTTTATCCTGGATTTCATGAACAGGGTCACATTTTAGGTTTATAATCTAAAGCCTCCTGAGCAGATTTATGCATCTACATGCTGTACATGGCAATTATTTGTGCGTCATTTTATAGCATGAGAGCAAAGACGGAAGTGACCAGAGGGACAGAGAAAAGGGCAGGATGGTCGAGGGGAAGCCGAAGATAAGGGGCTCTTTGTTATTACCAAAAGCAATTAGAAATAACATCTGGTTCAGAGTCCTCAGTGCTCTCTTTAAAGGGGTCTTGAATACAGAAAGACAAGCATCAGCTTTGTGACCAGATGACTTCCGTCCGTGTCATTTGCAATCAGCCTGCAAAAATTACCCGACATCAGAAGGGAAATAATGCCACGAGGGTGACAATTCAGTGGGAGTATTCATGTGTTCTGCAGGGTCAGCAAGATTTCATGAAGGGTTTGTAGTTTGCATCAATCCCCCGATTGTTTCTGAAGTTCAAATGAAAAGGCCTTAAAACCAGCTGAAGGAAACAAGAGGAACCAAAGACTGGAGTCACGCACATGTTGTCTCATCTCTCTGTTGTTTCCCTCAGAAGTGATCATTCAGGTGTCTTTATATACAGTATAGGATCTGTGGCATTGTTACCCTTTAAAATACTTGTACAGTAATACACTATACTAGTCAATATTAGCAATCTAGAAGATATCATAAGTAGAAATGTGAAGGTCTTAACTTTTGAATGCTGTTTAGCACAATTTTTACTGTGTAATGTAATTGTTAACAAATAGGACCTTATTGTAATGTTACCAACACATTAGGCGCTTCACATTTTGCGGCAAAAGCTTTCCTTTGTCTTTCCAACGGCGCATTATAAAAATTTGAAACACCATTTCAACAGGCTGTTGTGCGCTTCCCGTGCATCTCCATATGGCAAAAAATTGTATTTCTTTGGCCAGAAATAGGTTTTAAATATAGGTATATACTAAATACATTTTGTAGAAAGTAAAGCTTAATTAAATGTATTTTTTAATTTGAAAATATATGAAGAGTTTGGTTGTAAAACGCGATAACCGACAATTTAAAAAAAAATTGTTACCACCAAAATCAGTATGGTGTCTGGTCAGTATTAAAAGAATTTTTTTTTTTTAAGCAAAATCATATATAGACCGTTTCAACGGACGCACGTGATACACGTCTGGATCCGAACCTTACTTCCGGTTTCGTTTTTTTAATGGTCTGACTAGTTACTAAACTGATCTCTTGAACGAATGCCTCGTCGAAAATAACAAATGTTTTGGTTTCCTAGGTAATCTACGTGTTGTTTTTTAGCTTGTTATATAAATAAACTACGTTTTAAGAACTTTATTGTTTATTTATTCTTAGCAAAGTTTACCGGAAGTTACGTGCGGACCGCGACAGCCGCTTGTTTATGTTGTTACTGCTGAAACCGTCTATATATATATATAATATATATATATATATATATATATATATATATATATATATATATATATATATATATATATATATATTTATGGAAAAATGTCGGCTGTCGCTTGTTCTCCCGACAGCATCAAGTTTCTGTCATGCTAACACATTGACCCCACGGGGAAAAACTTTCCATTATTTTACCTGGTCAACGAAAATCGAGCAGGACCAAAACATTTTACATATGATTGCTGTCAAAAAAAGTTCAGCGACAACGTCCCAAGCATGATAGCAGCAATGACAGTGTTCTTAATATGACAAGTAAGTGTTTTGATGAATGCAATTAATGTTTATTTTTGTAGTTAACACTAGTCAACTAAATGAATAAAACATGGCAAAGATAAATCCACATTTGATTCAATAAATTTATAGCATTTTGAAATTTTTAATAATAAATCTTTGAAAATCAAATTATGGATTTAATTTTTTTATGTTTTTGTTAACCTAAAGATGCATTGTATGTGAAAGTTTGTAACAGAAAAATAGTGTTTTTCATCTTGTAACTTTCTTGGTATAGAACACACATTTTTACCAAAATTAAGTCAAAATGGATTTATTGCGTTTTGGAAACAAACTCTTCATATTTAGTTTTAACCTTTATATATTAACATATATTGCAAAATGTATTTTAGGTGCAACAAATACATTTCTAATTTTACAACCCATATGACAAAAAAATATATTTTTCCTGGCCTAAATATAAAAGTTTGTATAAAATGTATAAAATTTAAGCAAGGGCGTTGTTTTGGGTACCAATATTAAGTAAACACTAAATTATTCATAGCAATAATAATTATGCAGAATGCGATTGTACAAGATTTTTTATATCATTTAAATGATTCCTGAATAAATTAATGTTAAATAAAAAAGTTATAAGTAATAAAAAACAGACGGATGTCAGTTGTTATATATAAATAAAGATTAATTGTTTGGTTGAAATCATTAATTTCGACCAAACAATTAATCTTTAATTATATATATGTGATACACCTATGAGTATCACAATGTTAATGTCTATTGTTTTGATTGTAATTTATTTATGTATTTACTTTTTTTTATATAATTTAATGATGATATTGCACTTTTCATGACTTTAATATTAAAGCTGAGTTTTAAAACAAAACAGTTCAGCCAGTAGGGGGGAGTAACAGTTGCAGGTTACCATGGTGATGCGTTGTGTGTACTCCAGAAACTACTGAGCTACGCAGAGGAAAGCCACTTAAGGCTTCAGTCACACCAAAAGCGCTTTAAACGCTTGCAAACGCAAGGCGCGACGCACTGCCTTTTTTAAAAAAAGAGCAGTGCGACGCGGCTTTTCATATTGCTAAGCAACCACCGAGTCAGCTGTCTTGTCAATCAAATATTGAAGCGTGAGCGCTCTTTTGCTGTTAACTGTCATATCAGCAGAAACTTTAAAAAGAGGACGCTTGCTCTGACCTTGTTTGAGGGTGAGAGGTGCACAAACACACAGGAGAGAGTGAGCGAGTGGAGTCCGGTTCTTCAAAGCAACTGTAACTTCCCTCACCACAACGTAAGGCCCGCCTCTCCCCTCATTCGATTGGACAATGGAAAGACACGAATGACGTCGGGCGCTTCTCCGCTCTCAGCGCTCCTTCAAAAACGCGTGCGCGGCAGGCGGCAAAAAACCGCAAGGCGCTCGGCGCGCATAAACAGCGCGCAAACGCGCCCTGCCCATAGAATATCATTCAAAAAAGGCGCCTGCAACTGCCATAAACGCTATTGGTGTGACTGGCCCCTAACTCTGTTTCTCCTTGCTTTGTTTTTTCCTGTTAACTCAGGTATGTGAATTTACTGTACAAAATGAAACCTGGTTTATAGTCATGAACAACAACTACATGCAAGTGCATATCTTGATAGTATATAAATTTTAGTAAATCGATTTCTAGTTAGTTTATAGCGATGGGGAATCTGTGTTATGTTTGTCATTCAGTTGGACTGTAAAAATATAAAGGGGTTTAGGATACAAACAACAGATACAGAAATTGTGATTTTATTTGTATATATGTATATATTTTAGAGACTTTCAGCATACAATAATCAATTTTGTAATGTAACTTGCAGTTTGAGTAAAAGTAAACTAACAGCTGTATCACAATGCAGGAGATACAAAGTATCATTTTGACTGGTCACATTGAGCCAGTGTTTAAACAGATTTATTCTGAGTTGAGAAGTACTTTTAATGTGTATTAAGAAGATGCATCTTTTGAACATTTTATTGTTTATTGTAGTAGTGCAGAACTGTGTATTGATAGATAATTGGGATTTATGTGTGACATGTGATTGAAGATATTAACATAGGATTTATTGTATGCTGTTAAATTATAGATATGTGTTAATAAAAAGAAACTACTGAGCTACGCAGAGGAAAGCCACTTAACTCTGTTTCTCCTTGCTTTGTTTTTTCCTGTTAACTCAGGGCATTTCTACTATTTAAATTTAGTAATCTGTTCGCGAGTCCCACGTGACCTGGGACCCGTAACAGATTCTTGGAGGTTCCACCGAGATTTCCAGATTGCGATCTTGAAGCTCATACTCCACGGACGAGACTGACAAGTGGGCAGGTGCATGCGATCCTGAGACAGCTGTGGGTGCCCAAAGCTGAGAGGAAGTGAGCATTGTTGCACGTCATACCGTCTGGAGCTGAGTCAAGATGACCAACGAGAGGAAACGACTGATCTGGAACATCAAGAAAAGTCTTCACACCCTGACTGCTGGTGAATTGTTCCAGATTGCTAGAAACATCATACCACCGGTAGGTCTGGACTTTTCCACCATTTCCAGAGACGACGAGGAAGGATGTTTCAATATTATCTCTTCCTACATGCACAGTGATACATTAACTGAGCTAGAAGATCAAGGTTATGCACAGTTACTGTTTTTAAATGACAGTATCGAAGAGATTATTCAGCAGCGTATAATTGATAATGTTAATGATCAGGCTATGTGTGATCTGATTGAGACTGATGTGTATACACAAACACCTTCACCAGTCATACAAAACCATACACATACAGTAAAAACACACATACAGACATTTACATCACCAGCATCTACAAAAGATGATGGTGATACACGACATTTAGAGTATCAAAAGCTTCTTTCCAGCTATGAGGAGTTAGGAAGGAAACTGTCAGAGTTTAAAATACCGACCCCTATTGACAGAACAGAAAAACCCCAGATTAATACGCAGCATACCAGACACTTACAATCCCCTCAGTCTGATAATAGATCGTACATGAGAGATTTTTCATACATACCACACAGAGAGTTCAAAATACATGGGGGTCAGGTAGGTGACAACACTTCTGACATCGGATACAATAGTTTGTGTAAGCAGATCGACGAAGGCTACAGAACAAACTATACGGAGAGTGAGATCATTCAAGCGGTTTTGCGCATAATAAAGCCAGGACAATTCAAAGAGATGCTCATTAACAAAGATGATTTAACTGTGACTGAACTTAAAAGTTTTCTGCAATCCCACATGAGTGAAAGGAGTAGCAGTGAACTTTTCCAAGAGTTGATGAGCACCAGACAACGTGAAAATGAGACCCCACAGCAGTTTCTATATCGGGTCATAGGATTAAAACAAAAAGTAATTTTTGCATCAAAACAGAGTCACACCAATATTGAGTATGAGCCACACACCGTTCAGAATGTGTTCTTGCGCACAATCCATCAGGGCTTTCTGCCAAAATACAGTGACATTCGAAGTGAATTAAAACCTCTTCTGTCTGACTATACTGTTTCCGATGAAGCATTGTTAAAACAGGTGACGAAGATTTCAAGTGAAGAGAGTGAACGTCAGCGCAGACTAGGCCAGAGCGCACAACGAAGACAAACTCATGCTCATAGTGCACAGCTTGATGTAGAATCATATGAAAGTGAACAGAACTCAACGACTCAGAGGAAAAGCAAAACAAAAACCATTCAAGAACTAAGTACCCAAGTTGAAGCTTTAACAAATGCTATTGACTCCTTAAAACAAAACAGGCATATTGAGTACACTTGTCACTGTTCTTCAAACGCTGGACCACGACCAGGCGTTTCAAATCGTACAACATCTACAAGAAGAGGAAGACTGAGTGTATGTCCCAAATGTAATGAGAAGGGCCACAGCAGATGCAATCACTGTTTCGTTTGTGGAGAGGAAGGACATAGAGCAGTTGGATGCTGTAACAGAATTAAAGATGAAGGAAGAACTTACCAGTCAGTGGAAAGAGGACCGGCAGCAAACAGGCCACACCATGATGAAGCAAGGTCAGCAGATAACAGGGCCCGTGATGTCAATGTGAATGGTGCAGTTTGTCCTCACAAATCGAGAGAAACAGGTTCAGCACAGAACAAGGTTGCAGCATTAATTGGAAACAAGTGTTTGTTAAAGTGTTACATAAACGGCTACTCTGTGACTGCTTTACTCGACACAGGTGCTCAAGTCAGTATTCTTGACCACAGTTGGAAGAAAACATATCTACCTCATCAACGACTTCGACCTCTAAGTGAGTTGTTAGGAGGCAAGCCTCTTAATGTACTGGCTGTTAATGGAGAGACTCTGCCATTTGATGGTTGGGTTGAAGCTACTGTGAACTTACCTGGAAACAGTGATCCTGATTTGGCAATTCAAGTTCCCTTTTTGGTTGGTAGCATGGTTTGTGAACGACCTCTGCTTGGATTTAATGTGATTGAACAGTTGATTAAGGGACAGACAAGTGGAAAAATAGTTATGTCTACTATCACAACATTACTTAGTGGAGCAATGGAAATAGAAGATGATCAAGCAGGCGTAATTGTGAACTTCATTCAGACTCAAAAGCCATCTAATGTACCATGCCGTGCTGTTAGGGTGGGGCTACAGGAAGTTATAATTCCCTCAGGTCATGTGACCAATGTTAAATGTAAAGTACCTACAACTTTTAACTCGCAAGATTCCCTTCTTCTGTTTGAGTCTAATCAAGAGGACCCTCAGTTTGATCAGCTTGAAGTGGGCGATGGATTGTTGGAAGTTTGTGGGACAACAAGGCCATTCATTCAAGTTCCCGTAGTAAATTGCACCAAACATGATATTGTGCTGCCTCGTCGAATAACACTTGGAAGCATACAACCAATTGCAAAAATTGTAGAGACAGACCAAACAGTTGAACCAGTTGAAATGGAAGTGAATAGTGCTGAGACCATGGAAGAACTGGACAGGAAGCAGACTGAAGCAGTGTTGCACTGGGATCCTCCTGTGGACATTAGCCATTTGACTGAAGAACAACAACGCATTGCTAGGAAAATGCTCTATGAAGAATCTTTAGCTTTTGCTCGCAATGATGAAGATATGGGCTGCATTCCAAGTTTACAAATGACTATCAATCTCACAGATGAAATTCCAGTTCAGAGGTCTTATTCTGCTATCCCAAAGCCTTTATATAAAGAGGTAAAAGAATACATACAAGATCTTCTTGCAAGAGGGTGGATTGTCAAGTCAAAATCTCCCTATTCAGCACCAGTTGTTTGTGTCCGAAAGAAAGATGGAACACTAAGACTCTGTGTTGACTATAGGCTGTTAAACCAGAAAACAATCCCTGATAGACATCCTCTTCCTCGAATTCAAGACTTAACAGACACCCTAGGAGGATATCAGTGGTTTTCTATACTGGACCAAGGCAAGGCTTATCATCAAGGTTTCATCGCTGAAGGGTCACGACAACTTACAGCCTTCATTACGCCATGGGGTCTCCATGAATGGGTTAGAATACCTTTTGGATTGACAAATGCACCAGCTGCATTTCAAAGATGTATGGAGGACGTGTTAAGTGACCTGAGAGATGAATGTTGCATTCCATATTTGGATGACATACTGTGCTTTGCCAAGACTTTTGAAGACCATGTTGAAGGACTTCGGAAAGTACTACAAGCCCTCCAGCAACATGGAGTTAAGCTTAGACCAGCAAAGTGTGAGATGTTTAAAAGGGAAGTGAGATATGTTGGACGATTAGTGTCAGCTGATGGAGTGCGCATTGACCCGAAGGACATTGATGCAGTGCGTGTACTAAAAACCAAGACACCTACCACTGTTGGAGAGGTACGAAAGATTATGGGTTTCCTGAGTTACTATCGTTCCTATGTCCAGGATTTCTCTTGCATTGCAAAACCTATCTATGACTTATTACAAATGAAGAAGGATCCTGCAGAAACAGTTAAAGGAAGAACAAATAAAGAGAAAAAAAAGAATGTTCAGCTGCCTTCTCGTACATTAGTAGAGTGGACTGAAGAACACCAGAGGGTCTTGAGTAGACTGGTAGATGCACTTACCTCCCCACCAATTTTGGCCTATCCAGATTTTGATTTACCTTTTACACTTCATACTGATGCTTCGGAAATGGGCCTTGGAGCCATTCTCTATCAAAGACAAAATGGGAAACTGAGAGTTATTGCATATGGGTCAAGAACGTTAACACCTGCAGAGCGGAATTACAGACTTCATTCTGGGAAACTTGAGTTTCTTGCACTGAAATGGGCAGTTTGTGAGAAGTTTAGGGATTATCTGTTTTATGCACCTCATTTCACAATCTATACAGATAATAACCCGTTGACATATATCATGAGTACAGCTAAACTTAATGCAGTGGGCTACAGATGGGTTGGAGAACTCTCAGATTTCAGATTTAATATCAAATACCGACCCGGGAAAGTGAATGTTGATGCTGACACGCTCTCCAGATTTTCACTAAATATTGACCAATACATCACAGAATGTACAGAAGAACTGTCCTGTGAAACAGTCAAGGCCACTTGGGAAGGAAGTAGGTCTGCAGAGCAACAGGATGTAGCTTGGCTTGCTGTTCTCAACATGGCTCAGAAAGACTTACCTGAGTGTAGTATCCAAGAGGTCCTAGAAGAGAAAACACAGGATGAATTGAGAAAAGCACAAATAACTGATCCAGATATTGCAGAGATCATTAAACTTAAGGAGTCTAATGTCATACTTAGTAGTGACATAAGACGAGGAGCCAGAGGAGCTGTCAAGAAACTAATGCATGAATGGAGGAAACTATACATGGAAGGAGGACTTTTATATCGTAAGACCGAACATAGACAGCAATTTGTTCTTCCTGGCCAGTATAAACATACAGTCTTTAAGCATCTACATGATAACATGGGCCATGTTGGAGTGGAGAGAGTCCTCAACCTTGCCAGAGAAAGATTCTATTGGCCATTCATGAAAAGGGACATTGAGGCATATGTTACACGACAATGTCCGTGCATAAAGCAAAAGAAACCAGCCGTTCACACAAGAGCTTCGATGGGCAGTATAACCACCAGTTTCCCCTTCGAGCTTGTATCAATTGATTACCTACACTTGGAACGTAGTAGAGGAGGTTATGAGTACATTCTTGTTGTTGTCGATCATTTTACAAGGTTTGCTCAAGCCTATGCCACCAAAAATAAGTCAGGAAAAACAGCAGCTGAAAGAATCTTTAATGACTTCATTCCTCGTTTTGGATTTCCAGCCAAATTGCACCATGACCAAGGAAGAGAGTTTGAGAATGAGCTGTTTAAGACATTGCAGCAGCTATCTGGAGTGAGCCATTCTAGAACTTCTCCATATCACCCACAGGGAAATCCTGCTGAAAGGTTCAATAGAACATTGCTACAGATGTTGAGAACACTTGAGGAAAAGCAAAAAGAAAGATGGAGGGAACACTTACCACAAATCATCCATGCTTATAATTGCACACGACATGAAGCAACAGGCTACTCACCCTTTTACTTATTGTATGGGCGGCATCCACGTTTACCAATTGACTTCTTGTTTAAGTTAAAAACTACTGAGGGAAGTAAGGAACCAACCAGTTATGCCAAGAAATGGGCTGAGAGAATGCAGGAAGCATACCGGATTGCTTCTGAAAACAGCAAAAGCTCGAGTGCACGTGGAAAGAAGTACTATGACCAACACTTAAAAGGAGTGGTTCTTCAGCCTGGTGACCGAGTGCTTGTGCGGAATTTGGGTGAAAAAGGAGGCCCTGGGAAATTGAGGTCATACTGGGAAAAAAACATCTATACAGTGAAAGAACAAGTACATGATAGTCCTGTGTATAGAGTGGTAGCTGAAACAAACAGTTCAAAGTCAAGAGTATTGCATCGGAACCTTTTACATCAAGTGAATGACTTACCTGTTGATATACCTGCAGTACCTGAAAAGAAAATAAGGCGTCAAGACACCAGAAGACAAGACAGACAAACACAAAACACTGGCACCGATACAGATGACGAAGGGAGTCATGAGCATTACTGTTGGATACGAGTTCCAAATCAAAGAGCATGTGAACCAAAACAACAAACCTGTTTACCTACCTGTGATCCTTCACGACGACGATCCTGGGGGAATCCTGTAAAGGAAAAGAGATTTACACAAGTACATATATCTGCAGAACGATCTGATGAACTGGATGAGTCAGTGGAAATCCAAGAAAAGGAGTGTCTTGTAACGGAAACAGAGGCATCAGAAGAAGAAAGTGATCAGATTCCTGAACCAACTATCTCTCAACCAAGAGAGAGTTCAAGAACACCTTCTCTGACCCCTATTGCAAATAGTCACACAGGACAAGTTAGGAGATCTACCCGTAAGAGACAGCCAACAAATAGGCTTCATTACGACACAATAGGTCAGCCAACAGTCAATAGTTTAGAGACTTATGAGATAAATCAGATACCGTATTGGGAATCATCATATCTCCACAGTACACCTTACCTTAATTCACTTTACACCATCCACAATACTTACCCTAGTATACATTACCCTATCCTCACACCACCACCTACACTTGCTTACTGGGTGTCACCTTTGACGATTGGATACTAATAGAGTGAACAAGTGAAAAGTTATTGTAAAAGTTATGTAGCAGGAGCTATCTTTTTTCTTTGTTGGGGAGTGTGTGATACACCTATGAGTATCACAATGTTAATGTCTATTGTTTTGATTGTAATTTATTTATGTATTTACTTTTTTTTATATAATTTAATGATGATATTGCACTTTTCATGACTTTAATATTAAAGCTGAGTTTTAAAACAAAACAGTTCAGCCAGTAGGGGGGAGTAACAGTTGCAGGTTACCATGGTGATGCGTTGTGTGTACTCCAGAAACTACTGAGCTACGCAGAGGAAAGCCACTTAACTCTGTTTCTCCTTGCTTTGTTTTTTCCTGTTAACTCAGGTATGTGAATTTACTGTACAAAATGAAACCTGGTTTATAGTCATGAACAACAACTACATGCAAGTGCATATCTTGATAGTATATAAATTTTAGTAAATCGATTTCTAGTTAGTTTATAGCGATGGGGAATCTGTGTTATGTTTGTCATTCAGTTGGACTGTAAAAATATAAAGGGGTTTAGGATACAAACAACAGATACAGAAATTGTGATTTTATTTGTATATATGTATATATTTTAGAGACTTTCAGCATACAATAATCAATTTTGTAATGTAACTTGCAGTTTGAGTAAAAGTAAACTAACAGCTGTATCACAATGCAGGAGATACAAAGTATCATTTTGACTGGTCACATTGAGCCAGTGTTTAAACAGATTTATTCTGAGTTGAGAAGTACTTTTAATGTGTATTAAGAAGATGCATCTTTTGAACATTTTATTGTTTATTGTAGTAGTGCAGAACTGTGTATTGATAGATAATTGGGATTTATGTGTGACATGTGATTGAAGATATTAACATAGGATTTATTGTATGCTGTTAAATTATAGATATGTGTTAATAAAAAGAAACTACTGAGCTACGCAGAGGAAAGCCACTTAACTCTGTTTCTCCTTGCTTTGTTTTTTCCTGTTAACTCAGGGCATTTCTACTATTTAAATTTAGTAATCTGTTCGCGAGTCCCACGTGACCTGGGACCCGTAACATATAAATCAAATTACAACCTCGAATTTAAGTATAAAATGTATTATATTATATTAATATATTTAATTTTAATCTTTTCAAACCTGTTATATTTACAGTTAACATACAAAGTCTTTCTTCCAATGCAACATGAATATAAATGGTTTAAAATGTATTTTCGTTTTTAAAATATATTTCAAAATATATAAAAAATGGCCAGAAAATACATTGTTGAAAAAAAATTTGTAAACATAATTAAAAATATTTAAAATTATGTTTGAAAATATTTTTTGCCGTACAAGTCTACATTCAAATAAAAATGTAAACAATATAAAAATATGTGGAGAGACATTTACAGTAGCTACACAATACTGTCATTTAAAATAAAGGGTAAATATCTAAAACCACTGTTTAAATCATGCTTTACTACACTATAGGTCCACAGATACAGAGTTAAATGAACCAGTCCATCTATAATAAAGTATCCCTTACATTCACACAACAGCAAAACTCATAGCTCCTCCCCACAGGCGTGGGTATTATACTGTCTGACCCATAAGGATGAATGATTTATCCAAACTCATCCCTCACTATCTCTCTCACCTCCAGCATTACCAACAGCAACAGGCCTTATTAATATCTCCTAATGTTAACGGCAGACACCTTGATTTACGCTGCACATTTCCTGCCAACTAAAAGCAATGAAGAGCACGAGGCATTTTTTCACAGCACTCATCCTTCGACACACCTGCACGAGATATACGGCCACACCGGACGGATACACCCACGTTACACCCCACTCATTGACTTATATGACAGATATTGACAGAATCCAAATCGTCCTTACGGAAAGTGGATGGGGTCGGATGAAAAATAGGCTGTGGGGGGAAGTCATCGTGAAGAGGAGGTAGAAGGGGAAATAAATTGTTAGGTGATTTTATATATCTTTTAACTGTCTCCACTCTGTCATTGATCGCAACACACAACTGATCATGGATGTAAATTTTATTATGAGTTCTTTAAGCGTCGACTAGAGTAATGGAGAGATATCAAAATGATGTCCAGAAGAAACAGCACAGTGCTCAACCAAATGTCGACACGGAAAATGCAAGAAAAAAAACAAGCCGGGATTATTTATCACCGTCTCCGACATGGCACGATGTTACGGATGTCTCCCATCAACAGGCTGGAAAAACACACATACACACGCAGATCTGCAGAGTTATCCGTACCTCTCCCCTGAGTGTTTTTATGGGCATTAGTCAGCCGTGACAGCTCATTCTGTCTATGTCAGCCTGTGTCGTGTGTCTACCTGAGCAGACTGAATGACTAGTCTAGTACGGTGACTGTCACAGCCGGGTAGATAGAAAAATAGAGAATTGTGTGAAATAGTACAACCTTCAGCAACCCAGCAAGTGCATTTCTCTGAAATCAGACTGGATGAGTCAAAATAAAGCATTAAACCATGTGACAGTGCATTACTTTGGTACACTCTGGCTTGTAATCATAGCGGAAATATTTTTTTAGTGCTAAACATCAGAACGTGAAGCACCTGTGTAGAACCATATGTGCTATGCTAAACCATTGCTAGTCATGCTTTAGCACCACTTATGGTTCTGCAAAGGTGCTATATATGTGCTCTGTGGCACTAAAAATGGTTCCCCTATGATTACGTGCCTTTAGTACTATTTAGCACCATTTTTAAGAGTGTATTACAACATTTTTGCAATGTTATAGTGATCATATATAATTGTTTCTCTGTGTCTTTAATAGAATACATCCAGAAAATACAGGAAATGTGTATATGGTATTAAAAACTGTATAAAAATGTAAACTGATGCGTCAAGTTTTTAAGGTAAACTCCCCTTCCACTTGAGCAATAGCAGGAAACTGCAAGAACTCTTAAACGGAACTCTTAAAAATTAAATCCTTATTTCTAATATTAAAGAAATGAGTCTTTTTACTTAATTCTGCTCAAAAACTCCCAAGATGTGTTTAGTGCCAAGAGAGGTCACAATAAACAACGACAATGCCTAAATTTAGACATTTAGTCCTGAAAATGTATATTTCCTGTATTTTCTGTTTGTATCTTACATTGGACATTAAAACTTCTAAAACAACAAGTTTAAGACTTTTGCACAGTACTATATGTGACCCTGGATCATAAAACCAATCATCATAAGTAACAGAGGTATATTTGTAGCAATAGACAATGTATAGGTCAAAATTATAGATTTTCTTTATGTCAAAAATCATTAGGATATTTAATGAAGATATTTCTTTACATAAATATGTAAAAAATGAATTTATCATTAGTACTATGTGTTGCTAAAGGACTTAATTTGAACAATTTTAAAGGCAATTTTCAGATTCTCAGATTCCCAAATAGTTGTATATGGTCCTATCCTAACAAGCCATATTTCATTGGAAAGCTTATTTATTCAGGAAATAAAAAAATTACCCCCATGGGTCCAGGGTGACATATTAGAGCCAGGTGCATGAAAGGTTTTAAAAAGGATGATCAGGGTCTGTTGTTATTATTTGTTTTTAAAGGTGACATAGAATGATTGAACTGGGTATTTATCATTGTTCTGTGATGTGACATGTAGACAAAAATGTTTTTGTTTGGGTCTGTAATGCCTTAGAAGCTTCCTCAAAACCTCTCTCAGATAGCTCTATTAGGGTGGGGGATTTTAAACAAGTGGTTTTGCACATATTTGGCTCCCCCTACTGGCTTAACTTGCAATCTCATTACTGATTGGCTAACTTTGCTGCCACTCAAAAAATGTAGCCAATTATTTTAAAGTGGAGGGGCAGTGTGATGCCTGTGATGTCATAAGCATCAGTTTTTCAGATTGGGCCGTTTTCTGGCTGACATTTCTAAAAGAGGAATTTCTATGAGACTGAGATGTTTAGCATGTCTAGCACTTTTTGTATGTTTGTGAATGCGGGTAGACTACCATTATTCAACAAAGGCAAGGTAAAAATGGTTTTTCATTCTCTGTCCCCTTTAAAAATAAATTACACCAAACATCCCGTTTAAAGGTTTACATAGCGCTACTGTATTAATGTGCAGTGACGGCATCTTGAGCATCAGTGAATTTTCTCTCAAATGACCTCAGTGTGAAAAGATGAATCTCAACATCGTCCGGTCACTGTTGGAAACAAGACAAATATGCAGATTCACACAAGACACTCATGGTCAACTATCATAAAACACAAAAACAGGCATTGTTTATCCAGGTAACATTGTACAGTATTAAGAATCAAGTGTATGTAAACTTAATCTGATTATTTTTTGTTGAATTCTGTTATTATTGTGTGTTGGAATATACATACACATCTGAGTAATACTTTAATGTTAACAAATGCAATCTTAATTCATGAACTAACCGTAAACATTACTACAGCATTTATTCATCTTCATGTAAATTTAAGCATTTACTAATACATTTTTAAAATCTGAAGTTGTAACTGTAACATTAGTTAATGCACAATGAAATAACATGAACAACTGCATTGGCATTGACTAACATTACTAATATTAATAAATGTTGAAAACCTATAATGCTCCATATTTCATCGTATTGTAAATTTTTACCAACATTTGTTATGTAAAATAGCAAATTTAGTAAGTACTGTTACTACATAAATAAAAACAATATTTATAATTTTATACTATAAGAAATGCTAGACTATTTTCAACCCACGTAGGGTCAAAATGACAAATCAGGCGTTGGGTTAAATTAACCCAGTAAAATGTTTACATTTGACCCAACAATTAAGTTACAATTCAATGGGCTGGGTTTGTCCTTTTGTGACCCAATGCTGGTTGAAAATAACTCAAATGTATTATCCATTTAAAGAACATACCAATATAAACATTTACCTTTTTAGCATTTATTTTGCAATACACAGGCATTTTAAAGTGTAAGTTACCTGGCTGCCTAAAATTTTGAATCAATTCAACCTAAAAATATTAGTTGACACACCATTTTACACAAAGGTTAACTAATATTTTTAAGTTGAATTAACTCAAAATTTAAAGGCAACCAGATAACCACAAATCTACTGTCTAACCCAGATATTGTCTTTATTTAAACAATGACATCACTTAATATTTTGAGTTTTGATCATATACTCATCCTTCGGATGAGACGTTAAACCGAGGTCCTGACTCTCTGTGGTCATTAAAAATCCCAGGATGTCCTTCGAAAAAGAGTAGGGGTGTGCCCCGGCATCCTGGCCAAACTTGCCCATTGCCCTACTAATCATCCCTCATACTAATTGGCTATATCACTTGGTCTCCTCTCCACTAATAAGCTGGTGTGTGGTGGGCGTTCTGGCGCAATATGGCTGCCGTCGCATCATCCAGGTGGATGCTGCACATTGGTGGTGGTTGAGGAGATTCCCCCATTCATATGTAAAGCGCTTTGAGCACTGGAAAAGCGCTATATAAATGTAACTAATTATTATTATTATTATTATTAAACAATCTTGGTTCATTTAACTTTTTAGTGTATAAAGTTCATACTAAAACATTCAAGTGAAATGAACTTAAAATGATCAGTGATCTAAGGAATACCCATAATCCCAAAATTATTTATGCCTTTTCACAGAATAAGAACTGATATGAACTTACTTAATTTTTTTTTATTAAAATATTTATTTAAATGTCCTAAAAGGATGGTTAAGCTCTTATATTATTCATGATGTTTTGTTGTAAATGATCATTTTGTTAAGTCACCGTTCAGGTGATCAGTGTTTACTTACATGAACCCTGTTCAGCACATTTTATAATACCAATTTTAACACTAAAAGTAATATAAATTAATTTAAAATATAAAATCTTTGAACTAAGTGGAGATGTTGGACAGATCAATTCATATTACAAATTATTTAAAGATAAATCAACTTATTTTTTAAGTTTACTTAACCAGAAATTTTAAGTTAAATGTACTGTTGTCTTAGTGTTTTTAGGGCAACAACTTTCCTCCAATTTTTTTAGGTAAATTCTACTTGTCCGTGTTTACACTGTATTTGCTGATATCAATGAGACCTGATGAGGGCCCCCATATGATAATTTAAGGATATTTTAGTTAAAATGATTGATAGTCTTCTTGAATATTCAAGTGTTTTATTTTCCATTCATCTTTAAAATACAATGAAGATTAATGATATGCACTGAGGGATGAACGAATGTGTTTTTATGAGTTACAGCAAGATGATTCCTGTACAATCCGTCTGTCAATACCTATATGAGTCTGTAACAGATCATGGCTTAAAAAGGAAGTTTAAAAATGCCCAGAATAACCTATATGAGCAGCTTCTGTATATCCCAACAAACATACAAACAAACAAACAAACAAACAAAAAAAACATAACCTCCATAAGTTAGTTAAATGTGTGACCAAAGAATCAACCACAGAGGAATTACACAGGAATCAGTGTTACAAAAACAATTCAACGTTTCTTTTTTCCACAAACGATGTAAAAGACGTGATCATGTGTCGTGTACAGAGGGTGGCCCTAAATTAACCATTGACCTTTAATTATCCTTTATTAAAACCAGCGAAAAATACAAACAAAAACATTGAAATAGCTACATGTAAAGAAAGAGCGATTCACATTAGATTCACGTGTTCAAGTCCATCTAAAGCAAACGAGTGTAGATTAAAATGCTGTACATTTTGTTGCTCACCCAATAGAGATGTGTCACAGTCTCCTGCATGTCCTGTTTTCTCCACAGAGGGCTCGAGCACAGTCCTAGCGCTGGGTTTACGCTCGCTGTTTGAGTGCACATCTGATGTGTTTATAATTGCACGCTCTCCTCCAAATCAAAATCGTCTTTTTCCTCTTCCCACATTCACAATATGTGAAACTTAAAGAGTACAAAGATCGAAGAGATGAAGTGTTACTGCAAACATATGAGACATTGCTCATTTAAACCTGTACCATTGCAAAACAAAAACGAATAATAAGAAGAATATTGACAGCTTTTATACTAGCATTCGGTAACAAAAGACTATACACAAGTTGCGATACACTCCTCCGGTGTGTAACAAGCTTGAAATCTCGATGTTTGTCAGGTCAGGGAGACACGACTCCCTAAAGTCCTATTTTTCTTTATGATGGATTTACACCAGCTAGCCCCTCCGATTCCTTTACATTTCGGCGTGTAATGTGAACTGCTTGTGCACACCAAACCTGATATTTCACAACATGAAGACACTCTTTGTGTGACACGTAACCCACAAACTATTTAAGGTTTTCAAGCATAGCGTGTATATGTGTGTGTGCTCCATGCAAAGTCTTCACAAGAAGAATAAAGATGAAATGTAACTTCTCTAGCTAAAGACAGATTTGATCCATTCATAACGTGAGGTTGCCGGATAAAGAACTTCATTAGCTTACGTAACAAATTCAAATCTTGTCTCTTAAATAAAACGTGAAATACCTAAAATAAATCTTACGTTATTTGTAAGCAGCCTTATGAGCGAAAACGTCTAGTTGGTGAGTGAGCATTTCAACCCGTACACAAACCCAGCGACCATCCCAAAATCCTAAAACACTGCAACTTTTAAAAGTCACGCTGGTCGTCATTCTCAACTTCATTGATAAGGTTTACCATGCGAGAGGCACATCTGTGCTTGGTGTAAAGCTGGCATTAAAAATGGGAGACGTCCATAGGAGAGACACTCTCAACGTAAAGACCGTAGAAGAAAACTGGAAAAATGTTTAAATGGGGAACGGAGTTGGAAGTGGTGAATATACAGTTGCGAGTCTGCCGATCGTTTTGGATCAAGTCAATGTGGGTGAGAGGCACTAAAAAAGAACAAAGTGTCGCTCGAGCTAAAGCAGGTGGAGATGGGTCGTTCGAGACGGACGGCACTGGTGAGGTCTATTCATGGTTTTATTGGCATAGAGGGATATGGAGTTGAAATTGAGGGCACTCTGTCACCTAAATAATCCCCGCGCATGGGGTCTCTCTCTGATACACCAAACCTCTGTTTGCCCACAGCAGCACAAGAGAGGTCACGCTGGTAAAAGACGGCCCACAAAGGCTCGGATGGTTCACACGCAGGTGCCCTGGTGAGCGGGAGGCAGAGCTTTGCGGTTCTTCAGGCCTTGGCTCTTCTCTTTGAAGTCCATGGGCTTCTGCTGGGACGTGTCGATAAGAGCGCTGGCGATGGCTATACCTGCAGACGACACACAACAAAGCAAGCCAAGGGTCAGAGAGGACTGAAATTCAACTTGGTGCCATTCAAAAAAGCTATTCATTTCCATGTCAAAGCAAAAAAAGGATACAATGGTATCTTTAAGCTTTCTTTTAAAAGAACGGCTCATTCGACTTTCATTTTTTTAAGATGGATTCCTCTGGGCCCATTCATGTAGAAAGTTTGAAAAGCTTTGCTTTCTTTAGCCTGTCAACCTTAATCTCTCTAACTATGTCCTAATGTATCTGTATATACATTGCATTAATTTACATATCTGTCTACCAATTAACCATACATGTCATGTTGTGTCAAAATCTTTCTCTTTTGTTCCTGAAAAAGACATTTTGTATCTCTTTTTTAGTCTGTGTATGTGGAAACTGTAAAGAAAAGCAGCTCCCAGCATAACCTACTGACCGAGCTTCATGCCAAGATTCTGTCACAGACCCCTGTGACCAAAATCATGGCCGCAACCCCAAAGCCATTTTTCAGAGCAGCAACTCACAAATCATCCTAAAAACACAACGGACGCTTCTGCGCTAGCCTGGCACTGCTCCCGCTCCTCTATTGAAGCAATACAATTATCCGAGAGGGAACAATTCATTATTTCAAACAGGCCAGGCAAAAGGAATTGAATTCGGGACATCGGTGTGAAGCCACAGTTTCGGGCATTCAGTCGAAGAGGATTTACATCCAGGAACAACCTGAGCTTCAGACGCTCATCGATTTATTACCCATCACACCTAGGCTGAAGAGGGAGTAATGTGACAACTACACATCTGTCAACAGAACAGAGTCTTTGACGGGGTTACGCCTACAACCATTGTGCTTTTAAAGCCTCGTTTACATGAACTTAAACTACACATCATTTAGGATAAAGAGTTTCGGATGTGAGCCAGGAACAGCATTATGCGGCATCTATCTAAGTGTTTTTCAATTGATTCTGCTTAAGAAAGTGTACACTTTAAATACTGCTGGGTTATTTTTAACCCATTGCTGAGTAAATATTGGACAGAACACATGTTGGGTTAATACATAAACCTGTGCTGGGTTGTTTCAATGGTTTTAAAGGGATAGTTCGGCCAAAAATGATATTAAACCCATGATTTACTCACCCCCAAGCTGTCCGAGTTGCATATGTCCATCGTTTTTCAGACACATTTTCGGATATTTTAGAAAATGTTTTAGATCTTTCAGTTGATTAAATGTAATGTTTCGGGGTCCACCCATAGTCCACAACATTCAAGTCCAAAAAAAGTGCGTCCATCCTTCACAAATTAAATTCAAACGGCTCCAGGATGATAAACAAAGGTCTTTTGAGGGTAATCCGCGCAGTGTTGTTGTAGACATATCCATATTTAAAACTTTATTAACGATAAATAAATACCTTCCGGTAGCGCCGCCATCTTTGTCACATCCGCATTCAGGATGAGAGCTTACGCAGCCTACGGAGGCTACTCTGCTGCTGCTCTGTGCCCCCGCCCTCCGAATTTGTCATACGTCACTGAGAAAAGTGCGTACACTACGCTAATACTCTCTCCTGTATACAGAGGAGTCTAAGATGGCGGCGCTACCGGAAGGTATTTATTTATCGTTGCAAATGCAACTCGGACAGCTCGGGGGTGAGTAAATCATGGGTTTATAAAACATTTTTGGCAGAACTATCCCTTTAACTAAACATGTGTCCTGTCCAATATTTACCCAGCGTTAGGTTAAAAATAACCCAGCAGAATTTAGAGGGATTTAGATTTTCAGTTGAGCAGAGTACAGTAGGGCTGCATAACAAGTTACCACTAATCGCAAAAGTTTTTAGTTTTTGTTTACATCATATATGTGTGTGTATTGTGTATAATACTTACATATATATACAAATACACACACATGCATGTAAAATTTTAAAGTTCGGTATTTTACACTTAAAGCCGTTTTTTCAGATTGTTTATGATGAAATAGAACGGTTTTGGCTGAAATATATGATGCTGGCCCGAGAATTTTCGGGTGTTTCTTGTATCACCTCCCACCTCTATAATGGCTGTATAGGTGCACAGGAACAATCCTTCCTAAAATGCATTAAACTTTCATTTACAAAGACATGAAACTCAGGGGTGTTCACTGATATGATCACACAAAAATCGCTGCAAAATATGCTTTCCAACAGGTTTTATCGTAGTTTTTGTCCAACTCCATTGACTTGTATTAGATGTGCTGTGAGGTACGTTATTACTCTGCGCCGGGAACTATGTTTGTATTCTTGCAATTGGCAAAGGCGGATTATCGCCACCAACTGGGCTGGAGTGTCTATTATTCAAGCTCTCAATGGAAGAATGTACGGGTGTGAGGCGTTTGTTATGCAGCCCTAGAGCAGAGCACTATTGAACATACTGTCAATATAGAAAATGTAAATACACGTTTTGTAATAAAAAAAATTTAAATGCGTAATATAACAGGTTTAATTTGACATTTAAAATAAAATCTAATAGTCGAAGGCAATGGAGTAGTGGGCAGTGCTCCGACTTGTGGTGGAGATCCACTTTCGTAGACCAAAAAAAGTTTTCATATCCCGACTTGAGGTCCTTTCCTTTGCCGATCCCATACCTCTTTCTCCACCCTGTACTTTCCTGTCCTATCCTACTGTTTATCAAATGAGGCAGAATGGCCCAAAAATAACTTTTAAACAAATGTACATCTCCAAAACAAAATGAGCAATAGAATGAGAAAATGTAATGTGCTTTATTGGTAACAAACAAAATATAAACCATGTTAAAACCCATAAAACAAAAGGAGAGTCAATGACAGACATATCAGACCTATAAACTCATATGCATTCAGTAAACTTTAAGATTGATGTTAACCGATGCTACATACACATACAGCACAAACACATTTCGGACAAAATGATATGTGACCCTGGACCACAAAACCGTCTAATGGTGAATTTTTTCAAATTGAGATGTATACACCATCTGAAAGCTGAATAAGCTTTCTATTGATATATGGTTTGTTAGCAGTATTTGGTGAAAATCTGGAGTCTGATTTTGCAAAAAATTTAAATATTGAGAAAGTCACATTTTAAGTTACATTACAAAGGAAAAGGTTTGTTTTAGTGCTCTTTACTGACTTAAAGCTGTAATGGTATTGGGGATTGAATTGTGAAATTGTAAGCTTAAAGTCGAAATGAAATTACAATGAAAAACTGTCATATATTTGTTTTGGCAGAGTTCCCACACCTTAGTTGACTTCAAATTCAAGGACCTTTCAAGGACTTTCCAGGTCCAATACCCTTTAATTCAAGGACTAAAGGTGGGGACACATTTTAAGTGAGAACAAAGTTAAATTGTGTTACCTTTTAAGATACATTGTTACAGTTCCCTTTTGAGGGAACTCGCGCTGCGTCACTGTGGTGACACTTTGGGGACGCCTCCAAGGGTAAGTGCGTCTGAATATGTATATCAAATTCAACCAATGATGAGGCTTAACGACAAAGACAGGGTGACGCGGGAGCCAGGAAGTATATTGCTATCTGAAATATTGCCAAAGACGCCGTTATAGGGATGCAGGAAGTATGGCAAGGGAGATACAGCGTCTCATTCCCTACTCAGGGAACAACAGTTACATACGTAACCCGAGATTTTTTAATTTGTCAAACGCAACTATGCAAAAAAAGCATTTTGGTATGAATCAACATTTGCATACAGAAGATATTAGCATTTAAAGCGAACAGTTTAGCACATGTGCTTAAAAAGTCTAGAATTTTTATGATTATCTTACACTACACAGGGAATAATATGGATTATTTTTCCAGAAAACTTCTTGCATAAAATAGATTCAAGCTCTTTCAATGACCTGTATCTATGTATGTATATTTTCAAAAACTTCCCAGGGCCTTGAATTTTTTACCCCAGATTCAAAAACTTTCAAGGATTTCAAGGACCCGTGGGAATAGTTTTTTTCTACAAATTACTTATCTGTGAGATTCATTCTTTTTTTTTATTCATGTGGCCTCATAATCTTTAATTAAAAATGTAAATCTCTTCCCCTTCTCAAAACAATCTCTCTTTACTTTCTCTCATATGGTATGGCAGGTGGGCGGGGTCTGGGAAAAGGCTGCAGTAATTAGCAATTAGCAACATGGCCAAACCTCAAAAAACCTCAATTATCGCTGGACGAATTCAAGTCCAGCCCTACCGTTTTTTCATTTCAGTAGCCTTTATTTTTATATATTTATAGTAGAAAATGTAGTAAATATCCTTATGGAACATGATCTTTACATAATAACCTAATAATGTTTGGCATAAAAGAAAAATCGATAATTTTAACCCATCCAATGCCTTTTTCTACAAACATCCCCATGCGACTTAAGGTTTTGTGGTCGAGGGTCACATATAAGGTCAGTGCATACAGTTATTCGATCACACATGCATACACTGAACAAACGTTTTGTTGATTTTGTTAGCAGGTGCGAAACGAGAAAGACCACCGGCACCGTGGGGATCTCGTAGGATCTGTGAATATAATCAATATGATTAGACACGGCGGTCGGCTTGCTCATGACTTCATTAGTGTGTCAGGTCATGTGGGAAAAAAATAAAACAAAAACACAGTTTTTAGGATCATACACTCATCACACCAGGTAGTGGAAGAGACACAGGCACAGCAAGGTGACAGCTGACAAAAGCAAGCTGCTCCAACATCAGTCAATGCTGATTGGTCGGCTATGTGAAGGTGATGTACCGTTTTATCCTGGAAGTCAAACACCTACACAACAATCCTGCTGCATAACTTCCAAAGGAGTTTTCAAAGTGTGATGACAAAGAGACGTCTGTGTATGAAGCTCTCTCTAAAAATATTCTCAAACGAAGTCTTTTCATTTCTCTCTGATGTACCTCCCTCCAAAAGTGTTCATGAAAAACTTCAACAATGCACCATGTAGGCACTCTGAAGTGTTCAGAAGCATGCAATTACATCAAAGCTCCCTTGTCGACAGATATCACTAAAAACACTGCTTTTTGCATATCGGTTTTGTTGTTGTGGTTGCTATGTACTGATGTTTGTTACTTCTTTTGTGCTTGTCAAATAGAAAGAGAGCCATTAGAGAAGCTTTAGTTGAAACAAAAGTTCAGTCAAGTTCCTGGGGAGGAAGCTGAGCCAATGGTGTCCCATAAGGCAGCGAGATGACTGACAGGCCTGCTGCGAGATGGTGGGGCTAAAAGGTTTTTTCTTAGCCCAATATTATCACTTTGTAGCTCTTAAAAGTCTTTGATAATGGACCTCGAACTGACAACGCTTTTAAAGTGCTGCAGACTAAATATATGCGTGCGTGATCCATGCTTCTGTTGCACTGGGAAAAGATGTCGTCTGTGAATTGTGAATGACAAAAAATCCCAGACAGAAACTGGACACCATCATTATTGTATTGATAATCTTTTTTTACGTTTGTAAGGGTGTGTTTTATTCTGTTGGGAACAAGATAACCGACAAGGACACTTGGAGGTACAAATACAAAATGCACTTGTGAATACACTGATTTTTTTTTGTCCAGAATAGGTGACATTCAGACTTGGGTTATAGTGATGCAAAAGGATATGACCGGCAGTTAACGATTGACATACATCAGACCACCTCTAATATCTGAAATCTGACTTCTGTCTGAAATTAATTCCCACACGTAGCACAAACCAGATTGCAAAATACTACGCGAGCAGCAGGCATGGTAATTCCTTGTAAAATGAAAACTGGGAACTGTATCAGAGTTTTAAATACTGTCAAAATTATGAAAGGTAAAAAAATGCTGGGTTGTTTTAACCCATGGTTGGGTAAAATATGAACAAACCCAACCATAGTGTTAAAGTCTACAGTCTCCTTGTGGTGCAAATCAAGTTTTATCATTGTTTATAGTGTGTGTCTATATGGTGTTTTTAATTTACTTTCAAGACAAACTATCTGCAAATTTATCATTCAACAACATTGCTGAGTATTTTCTCTATAATATTGTAAATTTCTTCACCGAACCGCTGTTTGAAATTGCCTCGATTTCCTGCGTCACAAACCTGTAAGCCACTGAATGACCTTCACACAGCTCAACGGGTGGATCAGTAGTTTGAGCTTTAGATATTTATGAATACCATCAATTCTTCAAAGCAAGCATTCGCTTGTCACATGTGCAGTGTAAATGCGCTAACCTGTTAGCATCAATGACAAAAACTTGCGTATGCATTACTATTAGCTATGTCTCAGCTCAGTGTGGCATCTATGTACATATATATCTATGGTCTGAGCTGGTGCGAATGAGTGGAGGGGGAGGACTAATTTTCCTATTCATAGATCAGTGTATATTAAATAAGGCAAGGATAAGTGACATTCAAGCTATTTTATAGTATGAACAGATAGATTTGTTCACATTTTACCAAGCCATTTATTAAAGAGCACCTATTATCCGATTCACAGTTTACATTTTTTTTTGGTGTGTAAGTGAGTATCGGGTGTGCCTCATACATTTGAAAAGTAAAGCCACTGGCTATTTAATCGGCCCCTGGTGGATTAAATAGCCTCGGGACTCGGCTCTAAATAAAAAATATTTACACTTCCAATCAAATATTTTTCCACTGGCAGCACAACTAACATGGCAGGGAACCTCCGGGTTCAAGGTCAGATATTATATTTCATAAAAGTCTGGTCTAAAAATGGCATAGCATTTTTTTTGTGCTTTCAAAAAAAATGTACAAATCAAAAATCAAATCGAATTAATAAATTTGAAGAATCATGACACCCCTAATGGTTAGTACATGTTAACAAAGGCAAAGGTACAAATCCCAGAGAAAACGATGACGTGAGTTATAATCTCCAACTAAAATCTATTTTCGTGTACTACAACAAACACAAGGATTATAGGCAACAGTTTACTTCCTTGGCCTGTTGACGTGGACACGAAGTTCATTATCTAACTCCTCCCGCTTCTGACTCACATCTGTAAGTAGCCTATGTTTTCATATTTAAGGAATTTACTGCTGACTATTCAAACCATGACTTAAATGCAAGTTTTGTGCAGTGTAGAGTAACTCTTGTTGTTTGTCGTTTCTACGATCACAGACGTGGTTTAATGTTTTAGTACCCTTACTTTAACAATCTTTTTAGATTACCTTTCAGTATTGCATTGAGAGCTGATCTTCCAAACATGGTGAGGAGCGTCACATTTCCGGCAGAGGAAAGAGGTGCTCAAGTTAATCACAAAGTACTGGTTAGCTGGCCAATCAGAGGACCCTGCGCCTTTCAGAACGATGAGCTTTGCGAAGCATAGCAAAGAAACAATAATGTATGGTATGTAGAAAAAAATAGTTTTTAAACCATAAACCACACGAACACTGTATTACACCACATACACAAAATAACGTTGATTTAAGCAACATAACAGGTGCTCTTTAAAACATCCTAGAATTTTTATAGTGTAGTTTTTCACATAGTTTTGTCATTTAAAAATCTGACACATTTCCCAGATTTTATTTTATTATTTTGCGTAGTATTTTGCAATCTGGTTTGTATTACGTGTGGGAATAGATTTCAGACAGTAAGTCACACTTCAGTATGGCGCAAACTGGAATTGCTCAGTGTGGCATCTATGTACATATATATCTATGGTTTTAACTTTGAGAAAATGTCTATATTTGCAAATGTCCATATTTAAAACAACCCAAATTTTTTAAATGTATTTTACACTTATTCTGTAAATTAAAGCATAAATAATGTGCCAAAGAACAAGCATAAACATTGCACAACAAAATGTTTCAAACAAACTTTAACATGATCCAGACCAAGTGGGCACTTGTTGCTGTTTTTAGTCGATTTCGTTCTCAATTATGACAGTGTGGCTGTTGACAAACAAGTCGGTGGATAACAGGTGTCAGGCTTTTAGCAACTTCTCACATTTATGTCACTCAAAGGGAGAAGAGATTACTCACACAGCAGACATCATAAATACTTAGGAAACAGGCTGATTAAATGAAGACATATGAGACAGACATCCTCCATATGATGAAGAGGAAGTATAAGAATGAATCATATAGAACTCACAGAAGCGTAACGTCAGTCAGATTAGCACTTACTAGATCGAAAAAAAGACTTTACAGTTCACTGTAGTGACTGGGAGGCTACTGACCTGACTGTCCAGGGGGCGGTACACCAGACGGCCCTCGCGGGAGGCACAGTAGCACCGTGAGCACTGCTGCTTTACCTCCCGAACACGGTTCCACTGCAACAGGCTTGGGCGGTCCCTGCGGAGAGATCAGACGAAAGGAAATGTGTCATGTTCTCAACACGTCACCATCAGTCACAAATGTCACGGTCGTTGGTGTGGGCTGACATGGTAGGACGTCTCTTACAAGTCAACAGAAAAGGACAATTCACATCGTAATAATCTCGGTAACAAATCGGCTCCCTGAGCTCTTGTACAAAGGCGGTTTTCAAAGTTCACATCGTCCGTGCGCAAGCGGAGAAAATCTGTGACATTTGAGGTTGTTGACTACCGCCTGGTCTCCCTCCCTGTAAACACCATCTTAGTTAGATGTCTGTATCTTACAAGGCATAAGAAGCAGAAATGTGTTGAAATGAGTAGGAAGAAGCCACGGGCAATCACAGTGATCTTAAAATGTCATCTTTTATCTCTCATTTCAGATCATTCAGCTACAACGCCCTCCGATCAGAGCACCAGTCCACTTGCATACATATGCATGCGTTTGTAAAAGCATCTGTCTATTGTTTTATGTCTTTAAAGGCAGGCGTAAGTGTGCCCGCCATTGAGAATGCGTGTGTGGTATTGTCGTTTTAAGCTTCCCTGAGCTCATTAAGACACACTCAACTCTGGCCCTCCACACACTGACTCAGCTATAGTGGATTTATTCATCATTTAAAGAGAGTGCCTCTTCAAGAGCATTTCCAATGCACTGCTGCACGATCACAGGCATTGGCAGCCAACGGCTCATCTGCAAAATGAAACCTTAATATCTTACTTCGGTGCCAAAATGCTTTAAAAAAAAAAAAAAATGCACAAGGAAAGGGTGAAGATGCCAACTTACGATCCGTGCCAAGAGCTGCCCTCTGCAGAGCTTTTAATTCGCGCTAAGCTCCGAGCGGCAGACCAACAAAGTTACCCTATGGAAAAGTTTTAATCTTTAATACAAACCTAGCCATTTCACAACATCAATATAATTACAACAATTACTGAAGCGCAGAGCAGACATTCAATGAGCTACCGACTGATA
The DNA here is from genome assembly GCF_030506205.2 of Paramisgurnus dabryanus. Classification (NCBI taxonomy): domain Eukaryota; kingdom Metazoa; phylum Chordata; class Actinopteri; order Cypriniformes; family Cobitidae; genus Paramisgurnus; species Paramisgurnus dabryanus. The sequence goes on along the minus strand of NC_133337.1, from coordinate 50,180,362 downwards.
AGGCGATTGTTAAAATTAAGACAACATGTTTTAGTACTTGAGTGACTGTGTTATTTTGTGATATAAATATAGATATATATATAGTCTACTAATTTGCTAACATTTCTGTCTGTGGCACAAATGTCGCAGGATGAGTAAAGTCTAATTTATAGTTCGTGCGTAAGGTCTATGCTGTAGGTTATCTGTAGCCTCTGCATAGCCTGAGGTGCACCTCGCCAAATTTTTTACAGCACGTCAGTTCTACGCAGGCCGCAAGCAATGTAATTGGTCCACTAGAACCCCTCCTGTCAGGTAAAAAAACCTGCATCTAGCCAAGATATATAGCCAACTTTGCCCTTCATGAGTGTGGGGGGGCTAACTTTTTTGTAACTCATCCATTTAAACTATGTTAAGCCTTAAAGTTATGCATAATTAAGGGCGTGGCCACTTGAGTGACGGTTGAACAGCCACTGCTGTCACTAGAGTCAAGCTAGGTGGGTGTGGTTTCAGCAACCAGCCACCTCAGCTTCAGCCACATCTCGCCTTTTTACCCATTTTCGGATATCCGCGAGTGATGTGCGGTGACGCGTGGCCAAGATGGTGATGGCAGGCACCGCGTACTTTAAGCTTCAAAAACGATCTTCAGAAACCTATGGGTGATGTCTACGTCCATCTTTCTTAAAGTCTATGGGTAACACGCATGGATACTGCCTGCCAGCGGTCTGAATGTGTGTTTGCATGTCGACGCAAAAGTATAAATGAAAACCGACACGTAACCTATGCCGTAGGACCTGCACACAACTATAATGAGGCCTTTACATGCCAAAGTTAACCCTATGGGGTCTGAGTTTTTTTTTTTTTTTATAAAAACTTAATTATGCCAAAAGTCTCATTACACAGTATTCAGCACAAACTTTGCTACTATACTGTAATATGTGAGCAACATGAACACGTTTGTATTTTTCAGAGAATAATGTGTATGCGTGCTTAATGAAAAAGTAAAAAATATAAAGTCACTGAAATAAGATAAAACCTATAGTAAATATGTTTTCACAAGACGTTCCTAAACTGGAACTTGTTGTTTAGAGGTTTTTTCAAAATGATGTAAAAATTTTCCTGCCTACTCATTAACATAAAACAATATGTTGATTTACGTTTATTTTAGACCTAAAAGGGGATAAGAAACTGTAAAGAAAATGTAAATTTTCCTACAATCCTCGCCAATCTTTGAAACAATCGATTCAGTTACAAAAATGTATAAAACGAAAAATGCCTGAGCCTGTTGTTCTCCCTCACTTCACAAGATAACTCATGGAGCGTGATACACAGGCATGGAGGGGGGCTTGTGAAAGGTCAAATTAAGCCTGTGCTGACAGTGATGTCCATCAAGCCCAGCGGACAGAGGCTGTTATCAGAGCAATATCTGTCTCTTTGAGGAAAAGAGGCCACTTGTGCTGCACTTAAAAAGTTCAAAGCCATTGTTTCAGAGTGACAGGGGGTGGCAGGGGGTGTCTAGCTTCCCTTTCAGCGCCTACGTTTTTCCATGTGCAGAATATTGCTGTTTTTCCTTTTGATTTTGTATGCTTTTTTTACTAAAAATGAGTCAGTAGGCTGCAGAGATCTTTCTTTGCCTTGCTAAAGAAGGCATACTTGAGTTTAAAGTCCCCTTGTAGTCGACAATTGTATCTCTTAAAACTCATCTTTGAGAATCAAAATAACAGTCTTTTTCCTGTGAAGATAATTTCTTCATGCCTTAAAATACTTTGAATGTAACTCTACACCCTTGCCTCGTTTAGTATACGCGGATCTATGAATATGGAAATTAGTCCCCGCCTCCACTCATTCGCATCAGCTCAGACCATAGATAGATATTTATGTACAAACACACTGCTTAAAGGCGGGGTGCATGATCTCTGAAAGCCAATGTTGATATTTGAAATCACTTAAACAAACATGCCCCTACCCCAATAGAATCTGGACCTTCTTTTGATAGACCTGCCCCACACATATGCAACCCAGGCAACGATGTCGGTTAGTAGACACACCCCTTACTGCTGATTGGCTACATGTGTTTTGGTACTCGGCCCGACTCCCATTTCCAAAGTGTTTTTCAAAAATCATGCGCCCCGCCTTTAAAGTTACAATGAAATTGAAATTAAAAATGTGTTTTGGAATATTGTGTTTTTTTATCTGTGAGCTTCATTTTTTTTTATTCACGTGCCCTCATAATCTTTAATCAAAAACGCAAACGATCGTTTTTGTCGAAACGATCTCTACTTCTGCTCATAAGGTATGGCCGGTTGGTGGGCTCCGGGAAAAGATTGCGGCGATTAGCAAATAGCAACATGACCCAACTTTAAACGATCCAATCAATTCTTGATGGACGAATTCAAGTGTAGCCCTACCTTTTCTATTTCAGAAGCCATTTCACTCGTATATATGTCACCATGGGGAAAATAAGACCATCACTACTTCCCTTTCATGGCGACTTTGACCTCCTGTGTCTTTAAGATTATTGAATAAGGTGCTTCGTATTTTCAGTAACGATCAGGATGTCGATGCAATGCTTTGCTGTGCCAAGAGACTTTGAGAGACTAGTCTCAAATCCACCGTATTCTAGTTATGATAAGTGATAGATAGCACTAACCGGGAGTGCTGAAGACTTTCAAACCCCTCTACATGCATCTTCCTCGTAAATGACACAGTAAACCACATTATTTCTGGCAGAACCCACCAATCAAGTGATTCATGCTAAATATCGCACTTAATTACATATCTCCATTCCCAAACCTATACTTATGTATCTGTTTCTGGCTGTGGTATTGTCTGAGCTTGGTAGTTATGCATAATGTAGAGATCCATTACAGTTTCACACCCAAACATGCTTTTACAATAGACTCTGAGAAAAGTGGTGACCGCTTCCAAACTTTTTGCTAAATGTTAGACAGGAGCTTCAACTTGAAAGGTCTTAACACAACACAGAAAATATGAATTGATTTGATGACAGACTATTTGGCACATTGGGACAGTGATCATAATGAGTGCCTGCTACTGAATCAAAAATTATGATTTAAGAACAAGTTCCAGCATATGGTCATTTATTATGCTGGTGTATTTATATAAGCACTTATATTCAAGTACATTCAAGAATACTTCACTGTGAACCAAATAAAAGTTAGGAAACAGCAGGCAGTAGACTACAATACAACAAAAACCTAACTATGATAAATCACTGAAGAAGTATGTTGCAGTTAAAAGAGGGAAAGGGAACAAAGCTGTCAAACGCACAACCTGAAACAATCAGTAATTTTAACTCGAAAAAGACATACTGTTTAATCATCAGCGGGTACACATGCAGCCCTTCTCTTGTTCTATTGTCATGTGCCAATCACATGTATAATAATGACATCATGATAATAAAAAACAAAATCACATCGCATCAAGCCACTTGTTTTACAAAATAGAAAATCATTGAATATTCTTCTGTACATAGGAATCTATAAGTAGCTAAAGTGTGTTTCTCTTGCACTAAACATTTCACAGCCACTTTCTTTTTTTAAACTAAGCTACTTTTCAGATTACAGGGAAAATGCTCCCCATAGACCCCCTATAACCCACCCATCCTATAAAATCTGTCACACAATGCCCCTTAAAAGGTTCTCATTAGTCTGTTATGGGTTTGAGGGACCATGTATTCAACATATAAACCCTGTAACGACGCCTTCATTCTAGCCAACAACTCCGAACGACCGACAAATCCATTTCATGCATTTACTCGTCCCCAACGGTTTCGAATTCAGCGATATTCGTCTCATTCACATTAGTCTTGCTCCATGGAGATCCGAGTAATCCAATTGCAGGCCATTTGGAGAGTATTGCCATGACACAGCTAATGAATAACGATAAAGTTCAGAGCAATACGAGCAAGCTAAGCGTTTGTTTGTGAAATAAGATTACAGTGGATTCCATTACAACACACATGCTGGAAAGATGCTTTGGGAAAAGTCATTCTAGGGTGAGGTTTTCATGTTATACTGTTTGAATAATATCAAACAAGTTATTAGTGGTGCTTGCTACTAGGAAATGAATGAATGGACTTGCATTGACAGACCATTCGGCCATATCAGGTGGACAGTAAAAAAGCGCTTAAGTTAACATCACCCACTTTAAACACCTTTGCAACTGCCTAGCCACAACCTAGAAATGGTTAAAGAGATAGTATACCCAAAAATTAACACTGTGTCAATTATATTTGACAAATGATGACAAAATTAAAAAAAAATGGTAAACTATCCTTAACCTAAATACTGGCAAAGCTGTCAGATATCTTAAAATGAAGGAAGCTAAGCACACAGTTGACAGTACTCACTTACTTTCATGACATTTGTTTTTCCTACTATGGCAGTCAATGGTTGCCATTGACCAGCTATGTGTTTGACAAATGATGACAAAAAATAAAAATATATTTGAACTATCCTTAAACTAAATACCGGCAAAACTGTCCGATATCTTAACATGAATGATGTGAAGCACATAATTGACGATACCCACTGATTTTCATAACATTCGTTTTTCCTACTATGGCAGACAATGGTTGCCATTGACCAGCTGCTGTATGTGTTTGACAAATGATGACAAAATAAAAAAAATATTTGAACTATCCTTAAACTAAATACTGGCAAAGCTGTCAGATATCTTAAAATGAATGAAGCTACAGTAAGCACACAGTTGACGGTACTCACTGACTTTCATAACATTTGGTTTTCCCACTATAGAGACAGAGCGCCGCGCGTCATAACCTGAAAACCACGCCCACCGGGGGGGAAAACAATCCAACCGTCTCCATTGACTTTGTATTGCGAGAGGCTGCCTCCTTGTCATTTCTGGCTTATAACAAAAAACAGAATAATGCCTAAAAACTGCTGTGTGACAATATGTACAGCTAACAAGCCAAAGAACCCAGAAATAAGCTGTCGAGCCGTAAAACCCTGTCTTTAAGGAGAATAAAGTGGATCGCCGACTACGTTTCCCCCTATTGGACGCAGTTCTACTAATAGTATTACTATGAAAAGTTGCCTGTTTCCACTTTTGTGTCTTTAAACGCTCGTTTTTGGGGTCGACAGCTTATAAAAACTTATTTACAGATTAAAATTAAAAACAGAATAATACATAAAAGCTGCTGTGTGACAAGGTGTACAGCTAAAAAGCCAAAAAACCCAGAAATAAGTTTTTTTTAAGATGTCGACCTCATAAAACGAGCGTTTAAAGAAACAAAAGTGGAAACAGGCAACTTTTCATAGTACTTCTATTAGTAGAACTGCGTCCACTAGGGGGAAACGTCGGCGATCCACTTTATTCTCCTTAAAAGCTGGGTTTTACGGCTCGACAGCTTATAAAAACTTATTTCTGGGTTCTTTGGCTTGTTAGCTGTACATATTGTCACACAGCAGTTTTTAGGCATTATTCTGTTTTTTGCTATAAGCCAGAAATGACAAGGAGGCAGCCTCTCGCAATACAAAGTCAATGGAGACGGTTGGATTGTTTTCCCCCCCGGTGGGCGTGGTTTTCAAATTTGCATATCGGCGCTCTGTCTCTATGGCAGTCAATGGGTGCCATTGACCAGCTATGTGTTTGACAAATCATGACAAAATAAAAAAAAGATATTTGAACTATCCTTAAACTAATACTGGCAAAGCTGTCCGATATCTTAAAATGAATGAAGTGAAGCACACAGTTGACGGTACCCACTGACTTTCATAACATTTGTTTTTCCTACTATGGCAGTGAATGGGTGCCATTGACCAGCTATGTGTTTGACAAATCATGACAAAATAAAAAAAATTGTGAACTATCCTTAAACTAAATACGGGCAAAGCTGTCAGATATCTTAAAATGAATGATGCTAAGCACACAGTTGACGGTACCCACTGACTTTCATAACATTTGTTTTTCCTACTATGGCAGACAAGGGGTGCCATTGACCAGCTATGTATTTGACAAATGATGACAATTTTTTGTGAACTATCCTTAAACTAAATACTGGCAAAGGTGTCAGATATCTTAAAATGAATGACGCTAGGCACTTGACGGTACCCACTGACTTTTATAACATTTGTTTTTCGTATTGTGGTAGTCAATGAATGCCATTGATTAGCTATGTAGTTGAAAACGATGACACTTTTTTGGGTAAACTATCCCTTTAACCAAATACTGGCAAAGCTGTCAGATATTTTAAAATTAATGATGTTAGCACACAGTTGATTGTACACACTGTTTTTCATAATATGGATTTTTCTTACTATGGCAGTCTATGAGTGCCATTGGCGAGCTGTGTGGTTGACAAAAAATGACAACATTTTTATTTTTGGGTGAACTATCACTTTAACCAAATACTGGCAAAGCTGTCAGATATTTTAAATTGAATGATGTAAGCACACAGTTGATGTTACCCACCGTTTTCCATGATATGTGTTTTCCTACTATGGCAGTCAATGGGTACCATTGACCAACTGTGTGCTTGACAAACAATGACTTTTTTAGGCGAACTATCCCTTTAACTAAATATGCACCTGCACCTGCAAATGCACCTGCACTCCGGCCTCAAAATTAAAAAAAAACTGAAAAGTCTTCCTAACCACAGTTACAGGGCTTATACACTTTTAGACATGACATATAGTACAAAGTCTCAGGGATGGGCATCTGGACAAGAACACCTATAAAACTCATGACTTGATCGGTAAACAGATGTCTCTCAAACAGGCCAACTGATTTACAACTAACTGAGGGCCAACTTCATCCCACTCCTGCACTGGCTAACCTGATGAAAACAGCTCAACGCCAGCAGTGAGCCACATTCTAATTAGACATCAAGACGAACAGGCTGTTTAGAGACTGCTTTATGGGCCACGTCTTCATCTCACGCCAACTTGACGGACACTTCTCTTAACTTGATTTACCTTCTATATCATCTAATCTTTCATTTACTGCCTTTCTTGCAAAATCGCTAATGCGACCACTTGTCGAATATTCCCCTTTAGTTTCTTCTTTATTATTATTGTGAATTCTTTATTCCACCTCTCTTTCATCTCATCCCTCCTGTTCATCTCGCATTTAAAAATATGTATCGCAGTAACCGGCTGCAGTTGAAGATGAGGCCGATAAGCTGCTGCAGTGAGCATTAGGCAGAGAATAGAAATGGCAACATAAACAAAGCCATAAAGCAACAGGACGATCCTCTTCATCTACATGTTTCTCCAGCTCTTAACGGCCTGCCGAGCATCTCATTTGCATGGCTAATAGGAGCGAACGCAGAGACAGGGAGTACGAGAGCTGGTCTGTAGATAACAGCTCGCCATTGAGCGCTCTCAAAAAGAAGACGGGCTACACACACAGTATAATTTAAAAGGCCCTCTCTTTGTTGCCTGGTGACAGCCTCCATCCATCATACTCTGCCACTGTTAACGGCCCATATGTTGCGCGTTGGCTATGGTGGCGGAGCATCATCTGTGTCATCTGTGCTGTTTTAAAAGGGCTGGCCTCATTTTGGTTCTGTAATGCACTTCTGGTGACCTCGGCGCACAACAATTCTTTCTTTAAGTTTAGCCAAGCTCAACCCAGGCCGGCCCAGGCAAATGCATCTTTATGTGACCTGAGGCCAACGCAGGCTGACCCTGCCAAGGATTGTAGATATGATAGGGAGCATTTCTCACTAAAGAAATGCTGTCTGTAATTTCGACTCTAAAGAGAAATGTTGAGATCAAATGTTGCGTCAATACATTAAGGGGTGTGGTCCTGGTCAAGACAATCTCCTGAACTCCAAAATGAATGTCAGAAAGGGAAAGAAAGGTGATTTAAGCAATTTTGAGCATGGCATGGTTGCTGGTGCCAGACGGGCCGGTCTGAGTATTTCACAATCTGCTCAGTTACTGGGATTTTCATGCCAACCAATTCTAGGGTTTACAAAGAATGGTGTGAAAAGGAAAAAACATCCAGTATGTGGCAGTCCTGTGGGCGAAAATGCCTTGTTGATGCTAGAGGTCATAGGAGAATGGGCCGACTGATTCAAGCTGATAGAAGAGCAACTTTGACTAAAATAACCACTTGTTACAACCGAGGTATGCAGCAAAGCATTTGTGAAGCCACAACATGCACAACCTTAAGGCGGATGGCCTACAACAGCGGAAGACCCCACCGGGTATCACTAATCTCCACTACCAATTGGAAAAAGAGGCTACAATTTGCACCAAAATTGGAAAGTTGAAGACTGGATAAATGTTGCCTGGTCTGATGAGTCTCGATTTCTGTTGAGACATTCAGATGGTAGAGTCAGAATTTGGCGTAACAGAATGAGAACATGAATCCATCATGCCTTACTACCACTGTGCAGGCTGGTGGTGTAATGATGTGGGGGATGTTTTCTTGGCAAACTTTAAGCCCCTTAGTGCCAATTGGGCATTGTTTAAATGCCACGGCCTACCTGAGCATCGTTTCTGACCATGTCCATCCCTTTATGACCACCATGTACCCATCCTCTGATGGCTACTTCCAGCAGGATAATGCACCATGTCACAAAGCTTGAAGAATTTGAAATTGCTTTCTTGAACGTGACAATGAGTTCACTGTACTAAAATGGCCCCCACAGTCACCAGATCTCTTCTTCTTCCTTTATTTCTTAACGCCATTCCAGCATCTACAGCTATATTGATGGCGAGAACCAGGTAATCCATACACAAGTTTATTCAGACAAGTTGATTTATACACAAGTTGGGGGAGGGACAATTTGGTATCTTCAATTTGCCTAATTTGCGTGTTTTTGGCCTGTGGGAGGAAACCGGAGTACCCGGAGTAAACCCACGCTGACACAGGGAGAACATGCAGAAACTCCACACAGAAAGCCCACCTGCCCTAGCCGGGGCTCGAACCTTCTTGCAGTGAGGCTACAGTGCTACCCACTGAGCCACTGTGCCGCCCCACCAGATCTCCATCAACTGCAAGATGCTATCCTATAAATATGAACCAACATTTCTAAAAAATGCTTTCAGCACCTTGTTGAATCAATGCCATGTAGAATATAGGCAGTTCGGAAGGTGAAATGGGGTCCAACACAGTATTAGTATGATGTTCCTAATAATCCTTTAGGTGAGTGTATAAGACTTTAACCTGGATTTCATAGGCAGGGTCACATATTCAAAACATTATTTTGTTGAATTTTGTTGGTAGTTAAAATGTATGTCAACACAACAGCAAAACCCCTGTATCTTATAAATATGTTAACTACAGACAGAAGATAAGATACAGACACACATTAGTGTGGCGAACCGTCTGGATTGTCCTCTTTTATATTAGCAGGTTATGCTTAACAAACCAACGGCACCAGATGCTGTCTCATTAACCTTTATAGAACAGAATTGCTCTCATTTTCCTCCTTTCACCTTCAGCTGCTGCCAGATCCAAGCAAAGTGGGACCAACATCTGGATCTGCCACAACAGACTCCAAGAAGTGTCAATGTTGATCACTCTGCTTATGATGAATCCCGGGGAAACAGCAACATGAGGGGCCACATATGCTAAAGAAAACATTAGCCAGATTGTGTGCTTAAAGACTTAAACTTACTTAGGATCTCAGAAATGCACAAATTTGCTCCTTAATACGAATTATAAGACTCGACTGTGGACAGTAGTGGACAAAAGAGCTGAGAAGCTCTACTAAACATTGATTTTTTTGGGCCTGTCTGCGCTTAGTTAAATATTCCAGTGCTAAGCTCTATATCTTCAACCCAAGCTTAAAAAGCTATTGTAATCAAAGCTTCGGGGGACTGAGCGGAGAGCTGAAACAGATGTCTTTAAAATTGACGGTTCCAGGCGGGTCTCCCGAGGCAAGCCGGTGTTCCATTGGCAGCTGTTTGGGAAATTCGCACTGGTGAGAATTGAGCCTTCAAGAGGCTGAGGAATAAACAGCAGGAATCCAGTCACAAAAGACATCTCTCCATCTAAAGGTGACAGCACACAGAGCCACTACAACAGCGTGTATTTCTGGTTACATTCTTGACTGAAGAGCTTTCGGGCTAACATAGTCTCTTGCCGTATCCACCTGTTTCTTGACGTAAATGTGGGCGCCGCCATCTTTGAGCTTTCCGGTTTAAGACTTCCGGTCACAAGTGTGTTTTATATTTGCGCATTGAAGACCTGTCACCTTCGATCAACAACAGGAAATGATTGAATATATCTTCATATATCAAGCCACTTCTTAATTTCATCCTCACACTGGTTCATACATGGCAGGTGTAGTAAATATTAACTGTTTAAATCATGTTTTATGCGTGCTCCCACTACACTGTTTTCTACCGGCTAGCTATTAAACCGGATGTCTCGGACCGGAAAGGAAATACGTCACATCACTTACTTCTGCGTTGTAGAAAAAGGTGGATAGCATAAACACGTATATTTATCCACTTGGCAGATGCTTTCATCCAAAGTGACTTACAGTGCATATACATTTTATCAGTATGTGTGTAGCCTGGAAACAAACCCATAACCTTTGCTAATGCAATGCTTTACCAAATGACACAAAAAAGATGCTGCACTTCACTTATAGCAGAGAGGATGGCTTGATAAACAAGCGCTGTTAACAAAAACTTATTTTGAACAGCTGGCTTGTGGATGCAATTTCACGCGACTTAAGTGGCTCGAAAGGCAGGCGTCTCAATAAATAAGAAGTATGTGCTGATGAGAGTGCGTCTGAAGTTTGTGTAAAATGGTCCGCGTTTAACTTGTGTGCAGCTGGAGGATTGACGAGAATGTTGTTTTCTGCCTTCTTCATTTGTGGTGTGTCCTCCAGCAGCCTGTAATGTTTGCAGAGCACCACTTCACTCTGCACTAATGGATTCTGAAGAGACGCATCAAGTTCATCAGGTGTGTGTGTGTATAATTGCTATATGTTTTTATATATAGCTGCACTTATATTAGAGATGTCAAATCATAAACTGTTTCTGTTTGGAACCGCCACAGCAAACAACATAACAAAAATGTGTAAAGTTTATATGTACTACACAAAAAGAGTGTTCAAAAAGTCTGTCTGTCCATGTCTGTCTATTTATTTGCCTGTCTGTTTGGTACTTTACTGCCATGGCAAAGATCTTAAATGCTACAGAGATACAATGCAGTACCATATACAAGTAAGGGATAATGTATAGGAGTCAGGTTGTGCCCTGACAGTGTGATCAGGACCTGATCTGAAGCGGAGGGGCTTACTTTGTGATAACAACTGGCTGCCTGTACATTATCCTGCCTATTACACGGCTATTTACCTCATAAGTAAGGTAAGGAACATTAAATATTGATTTGAAATATTTTATTAGCAATTTTTTTAACAAATGCAGACCTTCTACGAGGAAAACCTGTTTAATTTCGGTTTTAGAATAAGACGTTTAAATGTCACGAACACACTATTTGGTTTAATGATTTGTAAATATAATGTCATGTATGTTATTATAAGACATACTGATGTTCACTGGCGGCCGGTGACTTCTTTTTTCGAGGGCGCATGATGCGAAGTTCTTCACAACATGTTGTAGCCTGTCTGTGGTTTGTAATTTCAAAATATGTGTTCTGCGCGTCAAGTGATCCTATGTGCATCACGTGTCTTATCAAAATAAGTGCCTGCTGCAGACGCGTCTAAAGTGTTTATGATAAAAGTGACGCTCGCATTTGTCAGATACTTGTGTAATCTCATGCATAATTAGAGTTTAGTGTTTTGGGAGTCTCTTGCATGTATTTGTGAACGTAAGCATCTCTTTTATCATGAACTGTTTTGACGCGTGTGCAGCAGGCCCTTATTTTGACGCAAATGGTTTACATAACGCACCAAACACATATTTTGAAAACACAAGCCACACACGTCGCTCTGAACACATATTTTGAATTTGCGCCCCTCGGAGGAGCAGTCACGAGCCGCCACTGCTTATATTTAATTTTTGTGTAATATTAAACCGTACCTGTCTAGCAGTATCTGGCTTACAGTGTGTTATTAGTTTCAAAGGTTGTTATCTCGGAATGGCATACCTTGGAATGACGCGACTGGCCAATCAGAATAAAGCATTTTAGAGTGCAGTGTAATAATGATTTCTAATATATTTTAATAAAAATAGTCAAAATAATTTTGTGTTCCAAATGTTCAGTGTCTATATATCTATCTGTCTGAGCTTGTCCGTCTTTCTATCTGTCATTGAGTACGTTTACATGCACATAATAAGCGGATAACTATTAAAAATCTGCTTATTATAGAAAACTGTTTTCATGCGTTTACATGCAAATCAATAAGCCGGCTATGCAGTCAACTGCGTTTACATGGGACTTGGAGAATTATCAGTTTTCTCGCAGGCATTGACGTCACCACCTATAGTACATAATAGTCGATCAAAAAGCCGACGGCATATCTGTCTCAAGCTATATTGTTGTATCTCTTCTCGTGTCTGCAGAACCTGTAAATGTATTTTAACAGTTTTTCTGCCAACTGCTTTAGTCGAGCGGAGACTTTTATGCATTACTTTGCACTTAATTCCGCGTGTGACATTTATCTTTCATACACGGAGACAGGCGCAGATGGACAAAACCGTGAGAAAGCCGGTTAAGGTGTTTACATGCCACGTGAAATCGGCGTAATGAGCAAAAAACTACCTGTAACGATCGGTTTTTGCTTACGCCGTTTATGGGCTTTCCCCGATTAAAGAAAACCGTTTTACGCGTTTACATGACCCCACGTGTTATCAGTTTATTAAGCATAATCGGCGTAAGACTGTGCATGTAAACGCACTCATTGTCATCTAGCTGTCTGTCTGTCTGTCCATCCACATGTCTTAAAATGGTTAGAGTCAAATATGCAAAGGTCAAATAAAACATTTGCATTAACATAATTGCAATATTTCATAACTTGCATCAATCCCCTCAAACAAATTATGAATATTTAATGCATCAGCTAGACCTATATACTTTAAGTTGTAAAATAAATTGTAGCAGTAAAACTTAAAATGCTTTGGGTGAATATTGAGTTTACAGGTCACACTCACCTCGATCCCTCCCTGGAGAAGCTCTACTTGTGCACCGGCCACATCCAGAGTCACCGCGACCGAGGCGAAAGGGCGACTTGCCATCTGCTGCCTCTCCCTCATCAGTTGCTGTAGTGGGCAGAAAGTGCAACCATAAATAAATGTACATAAAACTGTCAGATAACCGTCTAAAGCTTCAGATGACTCTTAGCAACTTTGCCTCTCTTTGTTAAAAATATCAACAGCAAAAAGAAAAGTGGTTGAGGCATTCAATCTGACAGTATAAGTGAAACGCTTCAGTTCTTGGACTGAAATGTTCATTGAACGCAGAAGAATCAAACAGCATCCGGTTCCTGGTGCGATTTAAACAAGTGTGAAAAACTTTACAGGGATGTGATAAGTATGAGATAAAGAAATGAAGTAGGAAGAAGAGAGGTGAGCAAAGACAGAAAAACAAAGTGAAGAGAGACAAAGAGAGAGAGGGAAAGAATTAAAGCGAGAGAGGGCATTGATGGCACTTTGGCTGTATTCCAGTGCAGACAGAAACAGGTGGTTGAATAATTCATTTGTTCCATATAAAAAAGTTTGGAGGACCTGGCTAATCAAATGCCTGTGAAGACTGGAAGGAAATTTCTCTTGCCACAACATGCATGACAAGCAATTATTTTGCCATTGATTGCGTGGCCATCAGTATTCCAGTGGTGGACTTTAATTAATGATGCATTGCCTGTAATTTCTCCATTCCAATGACTGGCTTGCTGCCCCAGTAGGGCTTGCAACCTTCATACGAAACCTCATCCATAACAGAAGCCACGGTTTATTTTGTCTCTACGATGGAGCTGGTTTATCTATTACGTGCACACTTGCATGGTTTTCTTTGTTTGTGCATTCAAAACATACTGGAATAATATCTGCCCACAAGCACTTTTGAAGCCGACATCAATTTATTTATCGATACCAACTCTTCATCTGACATCAGAATGTGTGGATGTCAGTGCGTATTGGTCAATGTTTGTGTGTGTGTGACAGTGGCACAAAAGATCAATAAAACACAATATAGAAAACTCAATCACCCGGTTCTACTTCATGTTTGAGAATTCCACAAGGAGCACTGAAGACAAATGTTCATTGAAACATTCACTGAGCAAGTCTCCAAACACTGTGTAAAGTGCGTTTCATTGCATTTCATTATTAACAATAACATTACAATACATGAAAACATATCACAAGAAAGACAAACTTTGAAAGACTATTCCACTATTTGAGAAAGACTCCAAATCGAGTTCTCTCACTTTTATGAGATGGAGTCGTAGGTGATGCCTCTATCATCTCTAGATAACCAATATTAAAAAAATAGTGTGTCCCTCACCAGTGGTCAATCGATATCTAAATGAAATGCAGGCTGATTTGGGTACCAAGGACAAGGCTGATTGTTATTGGTTTTGTGACGAAGTGAAATGCACTGCATTAAACTCTAATTGTTTCATAAACTGCCAGCGTACTGTCACTTGCTTGATTTCACAGTAATTTTGCATCATCTTCACGTCTTCACAAATTTTCTGGATTCCATACACACACGCGTACATGTACATAGTTTTCCAACACAGTCTCACACCCATGGCGTCAATATTTGACGACACTTGACCATGCGTCAATATGTTGACGCGGAGGGTATACCCTCCGCGTCACTTTTTGACGAACTGGGGACTTCAATACTATTAGGTACGCGAAATTAAACAGTTGTCGCCTGACATTGGGGTTAGGGATAGGTTTGGGTAGGGATGTCATTATGTAAATCTAACCCTAAACCGACGCGAAAATGGTAGAAAATGGTAAGAAAATAGGAAAGAGAATTTCGCGTACCTGATAGCATTGAAGTCCCCAGTTCGTCAAAAAGTGACGCGGAGGGTATACCCTCCGCGTCAACATATTGACGCATGGTCAAGTGTCGTCAAATATTGACGCCATGGGGTGAGACTGGGTTGAGTTTTCATACACGGAGGAGAGCACAAACAAATGGCACAGAGGACAACTGATTTGCTTAATGATTTTGTAGGATATATACACCTTAATTTCACAAGGAACATGTGTATATTTGTATAAATTAATATAATCAACTTTATGTACAGTAAAATGGTGCTTTTTATATTTAATTCACTACAAAAAGAATACTGATAAAATGACTGTTAACATTGTCTTTTAAGAAGTGGGGGATCAAAAAAGCTTGCATGCACTTAGAGGGTTTTGCAGCAACAGACAAATAAAATTTGTACCAATAACGTGTCATTTCTGAAAATAAGGTATTTCAATTACTGACTAATAACCTGGTAACACTATTTCGATAACCATTTTAAACATTTTACTAAGTTAATAACTTTGTTACTACTTATTTAACGACCAATCTTTAGAGTATTAGTAGATTGTCTGCTTAATAATTATCACCACTTTATTTTAATGGTTCACTTAACAGTACATGTGATCTTTGCATTACAGTATATTGTGATCATTTTACCTGTCAACTTATTCCACAAACCATAAACTCTTTCCTAACCCTACCCTTACAGTCTACTAATAATCTAATGAGAGTTAATTGACATGTAGTCACAAAGTTATTTATACAATTATTAATTTAAGTTGTTTAAACTTAAACATTTCAGTAATTTAAACTTCTTTGACTAGTTAGAAGTTGCTATAAATTATAAAAATAAAGTTGTAATAACTTAAACCAGTTATCTTAAAAAATAATTATACCAACTCCTCACTAGTCAAGAAAGTTTAAATGACTGGTTGCACTTACATTTTAAGTTTGAACAACTTGAAATTCATAATGTAGAATATGTTAAGTGAACTATCAAAATAATGTGTAACCAATAACCTTATTTACCTTCATTACTATTAAGATAAAATTACTTTAACTCTTTCACCGCCATTGACGAGATATCTCGTCAATTAAGAGAAAACACTTTCCCGCCAATGACGAGATTTTCCGTCTTTCCGCAATACCGCAACTTTTCAAACCCGGAAGTATTGCCCTATGGCAAGCGGCTGCATGTCCGTGTCTGTTTTAAAGATCGCTCTGAATGGGATCTCTATGAAAAGTCCGTCACAAAAATGGAATTATCTCTGCTTTGTGCTCAAAATGTGGTGTTTTTGCAGAAACCTACCCATATTCAAAAGCTGATTACAAAAGAACCACTGAAGGTAGGATGAAACGGTTTTTGTTGTTTGAAAGCAGAGGGTCTGTTCTTTCATTTGGTATATTGGATGTTTATATATTTAAAGAAGAACATTTTCTGGAAGGCATTAAACTTTGGTGAAATTAATGAAAAACGCTGGCGCTGGCTGGCAACTTTTTTAAAAAACGTTGGCGGTGAAAGAGTTAAAATAGGGATGGAACGATTACCGGTTTCACGATTAAACACGATAAAAATGTCCTGATGGTTAGTATTATCATTTAAAATGTAATTATCATTACAACCATGTTTGATAACCATGATTTTGAAAACTCGCTGTAAATCCTGTCCAGCCAGAAGCAGGCGCGCACATGCAACATAGTTTTTTGCACAAGAAGGCATTTAAGGGATAATGTATTGTATTCATTCACGGTAAACTTATTAGACAGATTTTTACCACAGAAATAATTTCAGGGACATAACATATTAAATTGTGATTAAAAATGTTTTCAGTGTGTGTATCCGTTCTTTTTGAACATTTCCATCTCATTTTAGCAAAACCATGATAAAATTGATAACCGTGACAACTTTGGTCACTATAATCATGATATGAAATTTTCATACCGTCCCATCCCTACTTTAAAATGACTAATAAATAATGCTTTACAAGAAAACATGTCAAACGCACATAGAGGGTTTTGCATCTGAACTCTTCATATGTTACTTTGCAAATGAAGACATACAATGAGCCACCCCTCACCAAAGGTGAAAGATGCATAGTGGAAACATCTCACGTTATAGCAAAGTATTTCCATTATCAAGGTGCACCTCCTCTAAAGTGATTTAAACAGATGATTACTGTCACTTAAACACAATTTCACTTCAAATCTCTCAAAGTCAGTCTAACCTCAGAAATTACAGAATGAAGTTCTCCCTGTGCCCATGATAAACATGAAACGCAGGAAGGTGGCACTGTCCTTGACAATGCACGTATCGCGCCGGCGGCCCTGTCGTCTGCGGGGGCGTCTCTTCGGCGTTGGCACAAAGAGGTTTCCTCAATGACTTCCTCTCAAATGGGCCCTGATGGTACCACAGTAATTAATCATTTATTATCTTTTCTATTAATCACCACTTGAGGACTGTAACGGCTGATCCTAGCGTGACCACGTTCATAATGAATTTATCAAAGCTGTGCACACTCCTCGAGCCACAGCTTTTTAAAATATGATCTGATCATCTCTCAATAGTGAGTGACACCAGCCCACAAACAAATTGCATGCGAGGATAAAATCTTGGAAATGTGAGCCCTTTTAAGAAGTTGTGTTTGACTAACTGGACATATTTGAGCAAGGAGAGCCATGGTACAGATGTAGAGAAGTCTTGCTTGACCACAAAGGATCAGTTTACCCAAAACATATTTTAACACTGGGTGTAAACTGGGCCGAAGTAAAAGATAATTAAATGACATTGTCGGCTGTTATGTTTGATTTCTTCGCAATGCAGTGTTGCCTTCAAACACAGACGACAAAGATGGAGCAAAATCAGCACATCGTGAGAGCGCGTGCGGCACAACAGTAGAGACTTGTGGCATGCTCTCATTTGTGCTAATAGATCTTCTCTCGGAAAACAGCCTGGCTTTGTTGACAGCCAAAAAGCACCATCTGCAATTTATCCATCTCTCTCTCCCTCTCTCCATCACCAGCTATTAGTCATCAGCCGCACTGCCTTTACTAGATCAGTGGCATCTCCATAACAATTATGCCCGACAAAGCCGGTCCATCACTGAAATATCTGTAGATGCATGCATGTCACCACACACTTGAGGATGCAGCTGCCCTTTTCAACTATTGAAAACATAAACAGTTTACGCGTTAGACAAAAACGAAGCCAAGAGGGTGTGCCAGCATTTCAATCAACAAGTTTTGCTGCAAAAATGTTCTAACCTTTTGAATACCAAGCGCCGTAATGGCAATGGTTTGCTCGGTGGTATAAACAAGCTGAACACGAAAACACACAACACATGTTGTAGGGGTTCGAACTGGAGTTAAGGTCAAATTTGTGTTATTATTCTTTGAAACGCTCTTAAAACCTTGCCCCGGGGTAGCACTGTGAAAACTTCACAGATGTGAAATTGAGATTGATTGTCTATTGATTTTTACTGTAGGCATCATGTTAAACCCTACAAAACCCCTTCTTTATGGCATTAACTTTGCTGTTAGACATTAAGCAAGGGCTTAAACTTCAAAACCTTTTTGGCCATCAATTGCAAACTTTAATTAAATGGTTTTCCTTTTTTGAAAATGACAGACCTATACAACCCACACAGAACATGGTAGACATAGAGAAACACAGTTCGCAAATTAAGATCAAAGTAATCCTACACGACAAATAGATCAGACCACATTGCCACTTAATCTAGTAGAGAAACAATAACTGTGCTAAGAGATGTCTGAATGAAATGTAAATTTAATTTAGGTGTGCGTGGGGCAAAAATTAACGTGGGGTTAGTTGTAACACGGACTGTTTACATTGTTGCACAAGGTTGAGCGTTTTGTTTTCCGGTGTGTTTTTTTACGCTGCCAAAAGATGATCTCCTGCAAATTATTGGAAATGTATAATGTTTTCAAGAGAGTTATTGTTAAATGAGTGTTTTGGTGGCATGCAAGTACATTTTTCATCATATGTTTTTTTGGTTTCTAAGTTGGGTGTGGAAGATACTAAACCAATGCTATGTCATATTAATCAGTGTCTTGTTTACTAAAACATTGCATCCGCTTGAAATGTCTGCAGCTCTTAGCAACTTTTTTGGTGGGCTTAAAAATATTTTGACCCAGAGGGGTTAATTGTAACGCTGTGTTACGATATGAAAACCACTTAAGTTAGCACTATTCTTGCCGTGTTTTTTAAATAGCCTACACAAATAATTGCTGGCTGCCAACAAAATAAATGTGCCTGTCTTATCAAAAATCGTGTGTCAAATTAATTTTTTGTTCATATCTTTAATATTAAATGAATAAGGTCATGTCAAAGATTGAAATCATAATGAAATGAACAGCTAAAATCAGACTTTAATGCTCATTATCTCAGAATTTGATTATTAAACTGTAGTATGGTTATTACAGACTGGGTCACATATAAAAAAATTTTTTGTCATAATTGTGCTGCTTTTTCTCACATATTTAGACATTTGCATCCATTTATAATTGAACTATTGTTAGAAAAGGGCTGGATGAATGAATACAGTGTGGATACCTGTCTATTATAGACAGATATATAAACAATATCCACTTCAAGTATTTAGACAAAATAGTATTAAAATATTTGCCTGCAAACTTAATTTTTAGCAAGTGTTACAACTAACCCCCTGTCTGTTACAATTAACCCCACCTATGGGGTAAGTTGTAACGTTTGAACTTCTGTCACGTTTGGTGTAATTGTCCAACAATGGTAAGTACTAGAAATAAACTTCAAATGTTCATTTGTAACAGAGATGTGTGTGTTGCTTGTGTAAAAATATAAATAATCAAACTCAAATTTTTTTTAATGATTGAGTTAAAACCAAAAAGTGTTAGGTTGTGCCCCGCTCTCCCCTTCTATTATTTGTGTATTCGTGCACATTTTAAAGCAATCATTACTGAAAGCAATATAAATGTAAAAAAAAAAAACTTGAAAAAGTTTATTTTGACAAATGTTACTAATCAAACAGATCTGTAGAACCATTCACTTCCTTTGTATTTTTTTCTTACGATGGAGGTCAATGGTGCCCCAGATCTGCTTGGTTACAAAACATTTTCAAAAAAATATTTCTTTGCATTCAGCAGAACAAAGAAATGAATACAAGTTTAAAACAACTTGAGGGTAGAGTAAATATAGTGAGAATTTTCTTTGAGCAATTTTGTGACCCAATACAAACAAACTCATAATGTTTTCTTCAAAACACTCTACAGAAAAAAAATGTATAAAAAGCTAAACATAACATACATAAATTCTAACAAATTATTTTGTGTAGCAGTTGTGTAAATGAAGTAATCATCCACATCTCATCAAATTAATTAGTATTTCTGTGTATCTGCAAGAATTTGGCAATACAAAACGCGATGCAGGGATTGCGATATAATGCAATGCGCTACAATGCGATACTGTATGCAAGGCAATATATTGGGATATTTCTTGTATGTTTTAATGGAATAGAATAGACCTTTTGCATGTTTGCAAACAGAGATGACTTTTTTTGTGGGCGGAGCCCAACTGGTGGCAGAAAGTGAATGATTCTCAATAGCTGTGTGAAGTGTTTTAGCGTTAAACTGTGATTTTTATGGATCCGGTGTTCTGTAGAAGTCTGTTTCCCCTATATTTCTCTTAAGTGTGATGTTTCTTATAACGTTTTCACCAAGTTACGTTTATTTTTTAAATAAATTAAAAGTTTAAATGGCTTGGCTACTGATATGTGTGCATGTATGTAATGTACATGTATTGTTCATTATTGGTAAATCAATTATTTTTACAGTATGAATCGCTGAAGTACTTATAAGAGCAATACTATCATGTATTCTGTATAATATCATTTATTAAATATTTCATAATTTTCCTGTTTTCAATTTCTTCCTTATATTTATAGCCTACGTGTTTGTTCTAAAACTATTATGTTTACATACAAATTAATTTGTATAGGCCTGTTTATATATTATTAACACTTTACATCGTGTGTGTGTGTGCTATGTTTATATATTTATTAGTAAACATCATAATTTAGAACAAAGGTAAAAAGAAGTAATAGCAAACGAAAAAAATATGAAAACTTTAATAAATGGTAATATTATTGATAATATGAACTCATTCAAATCTTTAATCTTTCTAAATAAATTATAAACGTACCGTGGTGAAAACGCAATAGAGGGAACAGACTTCGACAGAACACCGGATATCTTCTCTAATTATTTTCTATTCAAATTATTAAAAGATTTTCAGATGATTTCATCACTCCAGTCTGTCCAGTTAAGGGCTTATTGCAACCATAAACACCTACATTTATCTTCAAATGGTGTCTTCGACGACGGTATACTATAAAAATGAAGGTCATCTATTTTGGCATTCCTATTCTGACACTCAACAGCACAAGAAGACATTTTCTAGAGAGTTATATTGGTCGTTTCACTCGTGTCTCATTCATTTCCACTGGTTTTCTGCCACCACATGCGCCCGTGACGTAACTGTGACGTTGACTCGCAAAAGGTCTATAGGAGATCATTTTAGAATAGCTGTCATCAAGAACACGCCCCCATATGCACACCTTAGAAAGTACCTCCTGTCACTCGTCAAGTTTAGAGATAAGATGACTACTATAGTAGTGGCTAGGATGTACCCACAAAACCACTGCCTTGAATCTTATATTCAATTTTTGAGAATCGATACAGTATGGAAAATATACTGATATGTACATGTATTGATATTTCTTGATACTTATTTTAATCAGGGCCTCTGGAAATAAGGTTTTAAATAGCCTGGGACATTTCTCCAGAATGACATGGAAAGATAACTTTTCAGACATCAAACAGATTAAAATCTAGATGGCAAAAAAAATAAAAAAATAAAAGCACTCCATGATCTCATGACAAAACAAACACTGCAGACGTCTTTGTAGTCTAAATTAGGTTTCCCTGAAGGAATACCTTCAGTACATTTGTTCAGGAGTATATTTAAAGCAATCCACTTAAAGCTCCGACCTCTAAAAATTCATCTGCTAACTTTTCCAAGAAACATCACGTGGTGATGACCTGATTAGCTCTTCAGAACATGGATTATGAAATTGGCTCAGTCGGTTATTCAACAAAGGCCTCCCTATTGACTGCTAACATAAAGGACACGTCACTTTCATTGGCTCAGAATTGAGTTTGACATTGATCTGTTATTGTTACCAAGTATGTAGTGGAGGGCCATTTAATTACATGTAGTTCTATAGTGGGCATGCTGTCCACACAATTTTTTTTAAAACACTGTTGCTTAACTGTAAACGAAAGAAAAACCTGCAGATCGTTCATAAAGTTTTCAATTATTATGCCTTATTAAACGTCTCGTTGGAATGCTTAGTTCTGATTGGCCAGTCACGACATTTGTGCTTTGCTTCGGGTCACCGTCTTTCTCCAATTCGAAAGAGAGCTTAGGCCAATCGCAAACATGCTGTAGACGAAACAGAGGAAAAGCTTTTTCTTTTGTAAAAGCAGTGCAAAGGTTGTGGTTGTCAATTCCAAGGAACAACACATACTGATAAAACGTATTCTGTATTTTGAATGCACTGCAAGTCACTCTGGATAAAAGTGCCCTCAAAAGACATAAACGTAAGTGTTTTTGTAGCTTGAAAAGTGAGGGTGAGAATCTGTAAAAAAGCTTCAAGTTTTCTTGTAAGCATGCGATGAATGAAGTGGGAGTACCAACATCTGAGTCACAAAACCTTGGAAATCTGAGATTCTCATTCAACTGATGCGTCCATATTGCCACTGAGAGCTTTCTCTCCCTAAGACTTCATAAAATGTCCTCTTTCACCAAATTCTCCTTATCAATTTGTGTCACACAGGATCCTACCCCATTAATTAAGCCAAGAAATAAAGCTCTGAAATTTAATTATACCATAGCGGAGAGACTGTCCCGCTTTTATAGTTATAGCTCAATAGTTCAAAGCCAACTGTTACGTTATTGACAGGCTTAATATCTATAACCAACCAAACAACCATTAGGCAAATGATCATCACTTAAAGTCATTGGAAAGTGAACACAGACAAAGAGCATGGAGATGAAAAGCACCGCTGTCATGGGCGGTAGGCCAGCCAGACTGCTTTTATACTGGGGCAGGTACTATGACCTTTAATTAATATTAAAAAGAATGAAACTCATGGTTTGCTCACTTTGCTGATGCCCTTGAAAGAAAAACTAGCTTTATAACACATGGCTCTATCGCAAAGATAAAAACTTATCAGAACTTCACCATTTTTCATAATAATAGATACTGCCAGAAAAAAAACAGAGCATGTACTCAGCAAAGAAGAAATGTACACTGTAAAAAAAATCCGTAGAAATTACAATGTTATTGCAGCTGGGTTGCCGGTAATTTACCGTAGATTTACATTTATGTTATTTACTGGCAAGAGTTTGTTCTAAGTTAAATACATTTGAAATATTAACAAGTCTTTATCTTTACAGAATAAAACTATACAATAACAGCCTCATGCAAAGCATTCTGGGAACCAGAAATCATCATCAACCTTTTTCTGTTTTTTGCTTCAGATTTTGTTTCCCAGAATGTTTAGCTTGATGCTGTTTTTTAGTTTTACTCTGTAAAGACAAAGACTTGTAAATGTTAAATGTTCATTTAACTTTGAACAAAATATTGCCAGTAAAAAACATAAATTTAAATTTACGGTAAATTACCGGCAACCCAGCTGCAATTTCTACGGAATTTTTTTACAGTGTAATATATGCTGAAACCATACATTTATCATGTCTATAACCGACCAAAATAGATGCAGACATCAACAACTATTATTACACTAAAAAATGCTGGGATAAACCCAGGCTGTTGGGTTGTTTTAACCCATTGTCAATTTAAATATTTTCTGGGTTAATTTAACCCAACGGCTGCCCCGTCCCTTTTTTAACCCAACGCTGGGTTGAAAATAGGTCTATAGGTCTATTCTTTAAAAAACACACAAAACAAATGTTAAAAACAAGTACTAAGAAACAAACATCAAGATGTGGTCAGGGTCCTTCCTATAGCAAGGTACTACACCTTCTCTTACAGTTATAGCGAATTTTTTTTAAAAGAACCGCCCCTCCACTTTTAAAAAAAATGCACATGCGCAACACTCCTCTTCCCGAGAGGGAACGCCTATTAAACGCATGCAAGAGAGACAGAGAGCATGCAGGAGCCTAGTTCTTCTCTTCGCTCTTTTTACAAGTTGATGTTGGCATGTTTACCATGTCTGCGCGTTCGTGACTTGTGCCAGGCTAGCATCGCTAATCATAGCTTACATCAACTTTTACTAGCAGTGATTTTAAATGGATTTCTCCAAATAGCATGACAAACTTTACCTGTCGAGTAGAAACTTTGCGTGGGAAGCCCAACCTGTGCTTTTAGCGCACGCCAGCGTGTAAAATATACTCCCAAAAATGCTCTGGTCTTGTTTCTTTCTTCAGAGGCCTTTCTCTTCTTGTCATACAATTCGTAGACACCTTTTCTCAGACATTTTGGAAAAACATGGTGAGAGTGCGAGCTTCAACGAATGGTTAAAACCGTAGCCCACCACACATATACACCTGAAAGTGCGCATGCGCAGAAAGCGCACCTAGAGACGAGCACGTACGATGGCCTTATGTCAACATATCATCAGAATGATTGACAACTGGGATGACCAACAGTCTAGATGATCCACCCGGAAAAAGAAAATCTTCCGCTATACCTTTAACATTTATGATATTTTTTTATATATAAAAAACATACTACTCTACATAATATCCAAAGGGCGATTATTGATTTCCCAAGACAATACTCTTGAAGTGCATAAATGATGAATGCTAAGACTTCCATCCGGGGCAGAAGGTACATCTCAATTAAGTGTTTAAGTGCTTAATGACATAAAGTAATAGGCAACCTACCAAGGCTTGTAACAAGCTGGTTAAATTTTCAGCTTGTTGATCATACCTGCCTGTACACTCCACAGGCTGCCAACATCATTGGCTTGCGCAGCTGGTGTATAGCAGTGTTTTAACTTTGCCATTTACACTAACTCTGCAAACTCCAAAAATCTGTGGGTGTGAAATGTAACATATACGTGTAAAATTTAAAGAATATTGCTCAAAAGTGTGTGTGTGTGTGTGTAAGAGATGTAAGATTATGACATCACACTGTGAAATGTCAATGCCCCTCCAATCTGTTCTACAGAAATCATTCTTCTCTACAATGACATTTAGGGGACATGTACACCAAAACTTGTCATCAATGTTAATGAGCACAAACACACCCACACGCGTCATTAATAGCGGTTCACTTCCTCGATTTAGTTTGATTGTGTTCATATCAGCAGCTAACTGTTTTCTTGTAAATTACCAATTTTTATCGGGCTCTTACAGTATGTTTAGGTTCAGTAATTTCACTTTAAAGTAAACGCCACCGTTTTTTAATATTTTACTATGTTCTTACCTCAACTTTTTTCTATGCGTGCACTTAATCTTTGTACAGCGTGTCGTGAATGTGTTAGTATTTAGCCTAGCCCCATTCATAGGATCCAAAAAAGGATGAATTTAGAAGATACCAAACAGCTCCATGTTTTCCCAATTTAAAGACTGTTACGTTAGTAGTTACATGAGTAAGCATGGTGGCACAAAAAAAAACATGGTGATTTTTTTAAAAGCAGATAAAAATGAGAACTATATTGTATGGCGGAAGAGCACTTAGTTTGCAACACTTCGACCTATCCACATACCTATCCACATTGAATAAAGATAGGTATGTATTAATTTGTCTAAGTTGAGGTAAGAACTAGGGGTGCACCGGAATTTCGGTCGCCGAACATTTTGTCCGAAAATGGCATTATCGGTTTCGGGCCGAAAAAAAAAAATCCAAACGAAAATGTCAACCAAAAATGAATGTCAACCGCGCCCCTCGCATATGTGCGCTAGCGCTTGGGTTTCACTCATGTAGATCAGTCGTCACCCACCCCCCCCTTCGTGCTCAAGCAGGTTTCACTCACGGTCGATCTTTTTGCACGCATCTGCAAAGATTAAGCATGTCTTGATGTGTTAACTTTAGAGAAAGTCACGCTAATGTGTCTCATACTTTAATCCATTAACATACATTTGGCGAATAAAGCATTGAAACACAACGTAACGTTTTTATGTGGAGCGACTGTTGCGCAGTTTGGGATTCACCCTCCGTCTCTGTGTGTGCGTGCGCGTTAAAGTGCCCTCAATAGTGCACATATGAGAGAGACGCGTAAAAAAAAAAAAAGCAAACATAAAATCTCTCTTTTATTGACAGGGCACATATAAACAAAATTATCTCCACAGTATTCTTTTTCTAATAAAAACATTTGTTTATGTCTTAAGTGTATGTATAGAATACAGTCAGAAACCAGTCTTAAAGATTAACATACTTAAGTCTGTGTCATTAATGTTAATCAAACAACCCATGACAAAGAGACAAATAGCTCTAAAAATAATAATATATTTATTTATACAATAAAGACAGTTTTATGATTCATTTAATTTGATTTCTGTACCTAATGCTAATTTCAGACCTTATTAATGTACAACTTTTTTCTTTTTTATTAATGTTTGCAATTTCTTTATTGTTTATTAGATTTTTCCCACCCACTTTTTACTGTGCCTCAAAAACTGTAATGTGATCCGAACTGTGAGTTTTTTGATCCGTCACACACCCCTAGTAAAGTTAGTACACAGTGATAGCCATAAATGCAATTGTAGTAATAATTGGCATAATAATTTCTTTCTGTGTTTCGGTTTTGGTTTTCTGCCTTGGTTTCCATTTTTTTTTTTTCGGTTTTCGGTTTTGGCCAAGAATTTTCATTTCGGTGCATCCCTAGTAAGAACATAATAAAATATTGAAAAACTGTGGTGTTTTTCTTTAAGGTTAATAGTCAGTAATTGAAATGCCATATTTTCACAGATTTCACTTTAGTCATTTCATTTTAGTCGTTTGGTGCAAGATTTTTTAGTAAAAACCTTTTTTGGCTCATCCAGTCAGTCAATCAATGCCATAACAACATCTAGTCTAGTTAACAATTAAGTTACCCATTAAGTTACATATTAAAATACTCTATACTGTGAACAGTAATAATTTGAAGGAGCACAGAAGGGCCATGCAACCTTCAATTTGAGTATATTTGCTCCTCTGTACTGAACTGTATGAGACCGTACGTTTGACGAAATTTAATAACCCAGGACAACACAGTGTCATTATTCTTAATCAGGCCTGTTCCCTATTGTCCATTTATTTTTTATTTCAGCATGAGTTTCCCTTCACCGGCCCGAACTGCAGGGGAACGGTTCTGTCAATAAGAAATCATAAAACATAAGGGCATACAAGGGCGATGCCCACAGCCAGCCGTGTTTGTGTTGCTCACTGGAGAGCAGAGATAAAACCTCTTAATTGAACTTGGTAACACTCTATCCAGCTGTTTAATTTCCAGCTTTAAGAAACGTGGCAACTGAGATGTCATTCCCCAAAAAGACATGATAAATATATCATCCACAAAGACAACAGATGCCTTGTTTTCTGAAGATTGATCTATTGTACCACGAAGGAAAGCAATAATCTCTGGCGGAGGGCTATGACTGCTACAGCCTGAATGAAAAATGAACCAAAGAGTTGTAGGACAAATATGGAATTTCACACACAAGTTGAAAGATAACCACCTACATAAATGTAATGTACGTATGGTTTTGTCGCTTAATTGATAAAGCATTGCTTTAGTAGCCCAAAGGTTTGATTAAAAACTGTATATATTGAATGCACTATAAGCCGATTTGGATAAAAGTGTCTTCCAAATGCATAAATGCAAATGTAGCCGCATGTCCACAACACAGTGACATCCCGTGCAATGTTCTACCACAGTAAATGCAAATGCCTTTATCAAGCCATCCTTCATCAGACACCAGTCATCTAATGCACCTGCTCAGTATAATCGCTCAACATCTGGGCTAAACACACACGCCTTCATCGCTGTGTTGATTCATACGCTCTCATGCTATGTGATCTCTGAGAACGGCAGGCTGGTACAGCTCATTTTTATCATAAGGACATCAAAACGCCAATGAAGTTGATTTTCGATCCACCTTGTGCTCTAAATCATGCAAGGATTTTTAAGATCAAAATGGCTGATTTAGTAATTTTTAGAAATTAGCTAAAAATTAGATTCATATTAAATTAGTAAGTTCTCGAGTAATAATCAAGTTAACAGTCAGTGATAAAATAAGAATAGACAAACAATTGAAAATAGATCAAATAAGTACAAGGTCAACATACATAGAAACAGTGTTGTAATGAGGAACAGATTTTTTTTAAGAACACTGACAACTGTCACTTTAAAATCCTATACAGTCAGTGATGCATGGATCCAATAACCACACGTCCAAAACTACAGTTTCCCTTAACTATATAACTGACTTTCTGATGTGTTTGTATGTGAGTGTTCAAGTGCAAAGCCTAAATAAATAAACAAGTGCGGTCCTCACCGGCTGACAGGTGGCATGCGCAGATGATAAATTAATATTAAAGGGACACTCCCCTTTTTTTTTTAAATGCTCATTTTCCAGATCCCCTAGTCTAGAAAGGTTTGGCGCTACCACTTTTAGCATAGCTTAGCATAATCCATTGAATCTGATTAGACCATTAGCAGTGCGCTAAAAAATAAGAGTTTCAATATTTAAAACTTGACTCTTCTGTAGATACATTGTGTACTAAGACCGACAGAAAATTAAAAGTTGCGATTTCCTAGGCAGATATGGCTAGGAACTATACTCTCATTCTGGCGTAATAATCAAGGACTATTCAATGGCACACACAAAATATCGAAACTCTTTGGATATTTTTAGCGCGATGCTAATGGTCTAATCAGATTCAATGGATTGTGCTAAGCTATGCTAAAAGTCAAAACGCCAGACCCAGAGATCAGCTGAATGGATTCCAAAACAGTAAAAATCAAATGTTTAACTCTAGGGGAGCTGGAAAATGAGCATATTTTAAAAAAAGTGGAGTGTCCCTTTAATGTGTCATTTGCAGAGCAGATGCAGGTCGGTAATCAATAGGCACGGGCGGCCTACGGGTCTAAAACCCAAGAACATTTCCACTTGATTCCATACACGCCGTTTTAGGGTCCTGTGCTTATTTGTGTCTGTCTGAGGACTGATGAAGGGTTCGTATTACAGCGCAATCTGTGGGTTCGAGTCAAACGGGTCATGCTGCTGCCGGATAAAGGGGTGTTCAGATAATAACGGGTTTGTCCCGTGCAAGACTCCGAAATGTGTGTTCATTAGGTTAACTATGAGCTCCAGGGTTACTAGTCTATATAGCGAGGTGAGTGCTATAAGGATATGTGCATGTGCGTTAGTGAAATAAAGCAAAAATGTTCACAATGCTGCCTACCCTGTATCATTAAAGCAACACTATGTCGTTTTTTTACCTTTAAATAATGTCTCTAAAATTATTTAAGTGATAAAACAACTTTTAACTGCACAAATTGTACTGTTGCTGCAACCTGAGCAGCCTCCTAGCTGCTACAAGCACACTCTGAAAGTGGCGGTGGAGGGTAGAGCACACAGCCCCGTCCCTCCCCCTCCTGCAGAAGAGTGTCTGATACCAGGCACTGTTGCGCTTTTTAACCACATGGGGGAGCTTTAAGTCATTTTTACATGGAAACTACATAGTGTTGCTTTAAAGAATATAAAATAATTGTATTTATTTTTATGAGATATTAAAAAAAATCTCATTTTACAATGAAATGAGAAATTATGCAGTATCGCAAAAAAATTGTCATTTTGTTGATTTTTAACTGGGTTTTGATATTGCGGAATCTCAAAAAAATATAGGGACTGTGCAAGGTTTTCCGGCAAAGAACTATGGGTTAAATAATAGCTCATGTACTTTGCTTTTATTATGATATAATGTCCTTTAACAGAAAGTATTTATTGTCAAATTTTCTTTTTTTGGGTGGTGAACTATATGCTTTTAAATGAAACCTTTATGTGCTTTTCGTTGTTTATTAAGCCAAAATGCTTTCGGGATGATTGCATAACATTAACAAATTTAACAACAGTTATTTCACAATTAACGACAATAATACTGCACAAAGATATCCTAAAAACAATAAATATTGATGCATGCAAGATGTCTCACGCAGACAATACCCTAAGCGCTAATTGAATGCATTTAAGTAGATCTTTATGCACTGCCCTTCATCACAACAGACAGATTTAGAGCTAAAACTAAATTGGAAACAAGGCAAATGCAACTGCAAGTACCCAGGCGATGTCGATGACAATGAGACGCTCTCTTGAATTTTCAGGGAAACATCGCACTCCACTCAAGGAAATCAAAGGCAAACACTGTGATTTGTGTTGAGCACTGTTGCTTTTTAGATATTCCCTCATTTGATCTCACAGCCAAAACAGTGTAGAGGAGAATATTTGCATAATGGAAGTTTTAAACATGTCCCCTGCTTTCAGCTCATGTCCTTCAATAAGTCAGACGGGACAAAACGCATGCAAAGGAGAAGCCTCTTCGGTTATGATCATACAAACAGAAAAGAATCTTGCCCTTCAAAGAACCACTAGTTACACGTCTCTGAATGCATTACGAGAAACACCCGAAATTCCAGTTAGTTTAATGCTGCACCTTGAGCTTCCCATGCAAACATCAAGAACACGACCTTGACAAATGATCGCCGCCAAAACAATGCGCACTTCATCCTGGCTCTTTCTTGATCAAGACTTTATCAAGAGAAGAAAATAAATCTTCAGAGGCAATTATTTTTTTGGAGCGCTTCCTCAAACTTTTCAATCATTTCAAATTAAAAGATAAAAGCTTTTTTGAGGGTACTTGAGGGCAGAAACAAACAGATAATTTGAACCTGTGCAGTGGCGCTCCGCAGTGAGCCGAATGTTAATGGTGGAGGCCCATCTGCCCACATTATGCATTATTGGATTTAATTCTTTGGATGAAGATAGCGTTGGATGGCTGCAGTCATAACTCTTGTTTATATCCATACATCAATTAGGACAAGAGCAAAAGAATCAAGCTCACCGATTATCAATGTCAAGTCTATCCACTAAAATGGAATACACAGATTACAGATGCTAAAATTATAAGCCAATAAAAGATCGTGACATTGACCAACGCAAGGTCTTTTTTCTGTGAATATCTTAAAAATATCCAAAGGCTAATTCCTGAATCTGACACAACCAAATGAAGACAGGCAGGGAACAGAGGGAGTATAGCAACTCTATCTTAGAAGTGCAGACATCTGCTGCACTTACCGCTCAGTCTGCTCTGAACTGCAACTGTTGTCAAAGCTAATTGGCTCATAAGGGCTTCTAATTAACAAGATGGACATGTTTGTAAGCACTGGATTCTATGAAGCAAAACTCTGCATTCATTTGGCTGACAAGGCTTTAAATATATACACAAGCATGCATATATACATATATAAATTATGTCATAGAAACACTATATGGCACTTAAAGTGTTTTCCCTATGATTACGAGCCAGTGAACCACTATTAGTTTTATTTAGCACCATTTTTTTTGTGTGTAATTAAACGTTATGAAAAAGAGATTTGTCATAGCGTTCAGCCAGTATAAATAATTAGGTTGAGGTTATCGGCACACAAATATACTGTGGATATATAAACTACTTATATTTGTTTTCCACATTTTAGAATAATAGTAAACGCATCAAAACTATGAAATTACACAAATGTAACTTTGAGAAATTTGTTCATAAAAAAATGAAAAGATAGAGAGATATTTTAACAACAAATTTTAACATATGGAATAGGAATA
The DNA here is from genome assembly GCF_030506205.2 of Paramisgurnus dabryanus. Classification (NCBI taxonomy): domain Eukaryota; kingdom Metazoa; phylum Chordata; class Actinopteri; order Cypriniformes; family Cobitidae; genus Paramisgurnus; species Paramisgurnus dabryanus. The sequence continues at coordinate 50,148,600 of NC_133337.1, read as the reverse complement.
GTTCACCCAAAAATTACAATTTTGTCATCTTTTTTCACTCTCAATTTCTTTGTTCTGTTGACTACGAAGGAAGATATTTTGAGTAATGTTTGTAACAAAACCATATTCTTTTATCGGGCGATTATTTTTCCGATTAGTCGACTAATCTAACGACTAATTGGGCGATTAATCTAACGATTAGTTTCTGTTGCTTGATTAATAAAAAACATAATGTATCTCAAATGAATGCCAAAAACATTCTTAATAATATACTTTAAAGGTTGAATCAGTGGGCAAAGCTACTTTAGGGGGTCCATAGTCCATGAAAGAAAACGATGTGTAACCATGTATTAAGGAAGCATGAATGAATGCATTATTAGATGTAGATAATAAGAGTGAATTTTAAACATTTCTACTGTATTTCTGTTAAAGGGATTCACCAAAAAAAAGAAAATTCTGTCATCATTTACTCCCCCTTATATTTTTCTAAACCTGTATAAGTTTATTTTATTTTGATAAACACAAAATAAGATATTTTGATAAATGTTGGTAAGCACACAATTAATGGTATATCAATTAACTTCCATCATGCTGTTTTAATTCCTACTATGGAAGTCAATGGTTACAATCAGCTGTGTGCTTACCATCATTTATCAAAATATCGTCTTTTGTGTTCATGAGAAAAAAGAAATTTGTACAAGTTTAGAACAACATAACGATGTAAAAAGATGACAGAATTTTCATTTTGTGTGAACTATCCCTTTAATGAAGCAAAAGATCAGGAAATCTGAACTCCATGATAAACCTTAAACTTATTTCAAACAGCAGAGCTCAGCACAAAGGATGTTTGGCAAAAAATAAAAATAAATATGGATTAATCTTTATTTATTAAGATACAAAAGTTTTCTTGTTTTATATTTAATTAACTTTAATGACAGAGACAGATTATGCTTATTATAAGACCGAATGCAATAAAATGTTTATTCGTTTAAGACGTACAGTAACCAAATGTTTACTATGAAAATTACAAAGACAGCTATTTTGACATATGAGCATTTGTTTGTTTAAGCCAAAAAGAGGCGAACATGAAGTCGTTTGGCTGTGCACGTGCGCTATCGGATATACGCGTTGTGCTTTTAAGTTCAATGTGCAATCCAGTCCAATTAACAATCATACAGAAGCCTATAAAGATCACGTCAAGAATAAAAACACGGGGCTGGGTTTTGTTGTAAAAAGAAATGCCAATTGTAGACTTTATTCAGTCCACAAGAAAATTACTATACACACTTCCAGCCTATATACACTGAAATCATGTAGTATTAGCAATGTATGGCTTCACTTACATCATTTTAAAGACATTTCAATCACCGACATGGAGTGGCTGTTGTGAGGTTTGACACTGGCTTTTTCTACCTAACAACAGCCACCCCCTGTCGGTGATTGGTTGGAAAACTTTATTTTGGTTTTGAGTGGTTGGTGAAACCAATTGTTTTTGTGTGCAGATCTCAGAGCCCAGGCTGCCTACAGAGACGCGTTTTTTTGACAGCCTGCTTATGGGACGGGCAGCTAGCGGATCATTACGAAAGATTAGACAAATGTGATCATTCATTTTTTGGGCCTTAAATTTAATGTTTAATGTTTGGTGTTTTGGACATGCGTGTGGCGAGCTGTGTGGAAGCATCGACGCAAAAATATGACGTTGAACGCGTCAACGTCAAAGTAAATGGGGCTCATAATCGTTTTGATTACAAAAATTCCTCAAAATATCTTCCTTCGTGTTCATCAGAACAAAGAAATTTATAAGGTTCGTTACAACATGAGAGTGAGAAAATTATGACAGAACTTTCATTTTTGTGTTAACTATCCCTTTAATGTCTCTCTGGATAAAAGCATCTGCCAAAAGCATATATAAGGTATATTTTTGTCAACAGTAATTTCAAATGCTTAAGCATATGACTTCAAATCAAAATGTTTTCCAAGTCCATGTGAAACAATTCAGTAAAGTGACCATAGAGTGTAACTATGTATAAATAAAGTGAATTATGGATTGGTTAGTTTTATAACATACCTCTCGACGTCTGGATGCCCAGCAGGTTTGTTTGATCTTCCACACCACTGCAGCTACCAACAGCAGAGACAGAAAACAGCTGCAGATGGAAAGAAAAAGAAAATCATAAAAGCTTTTGTATCTACCAATTCTTTTTTGTTACCATTTTACACAATAGTAAATAATAAATGTAACACTAAAGTAAATTTTTTAACATTAAACAAAAACAGGGATGACAAAACATTACAAAGACAAGTGCCTTTATATGCTGAGCACTTTTTAGCTGCTTTTCTTTTTCACTGGTCACACTGCTCAATTGAAAATATACATTTGAATGATATTAAAATAAAAAAAATATTTTAACTCTTTCCCCGCCATTGACGAGATATCTCGTCAATTATGAGAAAACGCTTCCCCGCCAATGACGAGATTTTCCGTCTTTACGCAATACCGCTATTATCCACCAGGTTCCGCAACTTTTTAAACCCGGAAGTATTGCCCTATGGCAAGCAGCTGCATGTCCGTGTCTGTTTTAAAGATCGCTCTGAATGGGATCTCTATGAAAAGTCCGTCACAAAAATGGAATTATCTCTGCTTTTTGCTCAAAATGTGGTGTTTTTGCAGAAACCTACCCATATTCAAAAGCTGATTACAAAAGAACCACTAAAGGTAGGATGAAACGGTTTTTTTTTTTGTTTGAAAGCAGAGGGTCTGTTCTTTCATTTGGTATATTCTATGTTTATATATTTTAAGAAGAAAATTTTCTGGAAGGCATTAAACTTTGGTGAAAATCATGAAAACCGCTGGCGCTGGCTGGCAACTTTTTTTAAAAACGCTGGCGCTGGCTGGCAACTTTTTTTAAAAACGCTGGCGGTGAAAGAGTTAAATGATAAACATCTAATGCTTTGGATTATGTTAAAACAATATTTGTATTAAGTTACAATATTAAGTTACTCGCGATTAACTTCTTGTTTACATAACCAATGTGTAAATCACACTTGCAACACGCTGATATTCAGTATAACACCCCTGGGGCTAGTCAATAGTCAACAGTCAACAAATGCCAATGTATTTCTAGAAACCTGGGCTGTGTCAATAACTCCCTATACCCTTAAATAGTGCACCATTTGAGGAAACATCAATTTTTAGTGGTGTCTGAAATCAAAGTGGACATCATTGATGCTCAAAGCTAGTCGCTACTTGCCCAATGAGGCTCGCGCTAATTAAATTCTCGCGTCTCAGCTCATTCGTGTGAACTATATTAGTGAACTAATGTAGAGAATAGTGAATGTGGGGATAGGGGGCTATTTCGGACACAGCCCTAAACTGTAAATTGACTTATTCCACTAACATAAAAATGTTTGTTGCACCATGAACAAATCCTTAAGTCACAAAATTAAGATTTTGCATCATAATTATTTAATAAGTTATAATATGCATTATAATTTTGTCTTAGTGTTCATATACTGCACTTAAATCCTTGAAAGTTGGATATTTCTGAAATGTTTAGAAGGCATATCTGTGGTCAAACTGAGAAATCTAATCTCAGTCAAGTGTCAGCCCTGGCAATCGGCTTCAAAAGCCAAATCTTAAAAGTGTGCCGACAGTGAAGTAACAAATTCAATGGAAACTGCTTTTGCTGACTGTATTTACTGCAAGCATTTGTAAACATCTCCATGAGAAATTAATTCACAGTTCACACGAATGTGAAAAAAGATGATGCCTTTAATGCTTTCAAACGCAGCGCATCTTGGGTTCATTTGAAGATAATGGCAAATTGGAGACGAATGGGGAGGAAGGAAAACTTGAATGGCTCGATTAAGTAGCAGTGAGGGAGAAATCCCCTTCACATCTTTGTCTTTCATCCTGTGAATTGCAGACAGGACTTAATAATCCCAGCAGTTCCAACCTGGAATCCAAATTAATAAAAAAGTCCTAGCACCAAATATAGATCAGTTTATTTGTTTAATACATGCTGATTCAAATGATATTCATTCTTATTACTTACCAGACAATACGTTTCTTATAATAAACCAGATTTGAAATAGGTTTTTGACTATGATAGTAGTTTTAGCCCTCTATATAAATATGATTAAAGTGCCCGTATTATGAAAAACTCACTTTTTCTGGGTTTTGGGGTGTTATTTTGTGTCTCTGATGCTCCCACACGCATACAAACTTGGAAAAAAATCCATCCATGCTGTTTTGAGTGAGATACAGGTTTCTGAATGTCCTCTGCCTTGACTCTCAGATTGCGGGAGTTCAAACTCAGCTCCGTTGTGACGTAACAAAAAGTTTCGTCACATTCAGTTTGAATTTTCCCGCCCACCACCCCACTCGCAGGTCTCCACCCACCAGGTAGCTAGAGAGCATAGAGCAGTCACTTGAATGAGACCCTCTGTGCTGTTATCATGTCTCACGGAAATAACAGCGCTATTTGGATATTATGGATTATACTCCCACCTACTTTTAAAAACAAAGTTTTAACGTGTGGTTATTGGAACCCGGAGTAATCTTATATACAGTGTGTTACGACGCAAACAGTCCTCAGATTGTAGGCGATAAGACCTTCATGCGAAATCTGATGTAAACAACAGACTATGTATCTATATTTCACGGATTATAAGCATTTGTGGACAAAATGGTAATTGGATGTATTTTATTGGACTTTCATGGATCATTCACACATCTGAAACAGACTGGATTCGATTCGCGATCTTTGTATATCAACAAAAAAAGGTAAGAAGTCACGTTATATTTTGCATGTTGTCATCTTCTGTCACAAAATACTACATTTATGATGCTAGAGCTAAAAGCTTTTTGCCAAACTAACCGAGACCGTAACTGTTACCCCCCGGCTTTTCTGACGAGGTGAGCTTCTAATAACTTTACGGTCCGCATAGATATATACACGGTCCGGACCTCCCGCTAGCTTCTAGCAATTAGCATGCGGTCCACAAGCAGTATACATCCCCCGCCAGGTCTTATGCTGCGTTCCAGGCAACCTGTAACCCGTAACTCACGACTTCCAAACCACGACTCACGACTTTGAACTGGGAGTACATCGATCTAGTACGAGTTCACGGGTGGGAAGTCACGGGTTTGACTGCCGTTCCAGAGCACTTTCACCGGTAGAAGGTTGTAAAAACACGAGTTACAGGCTGCCTGGAACGCATAGGGTCGTGAGTCGTGGTTTTGAAGTCGTAACTCACGGGTTTAAAAACCTGCCTGGAACGCACCATTAATTTCTGTAATTTGCGAAAATAATGCGTTTGAAAATGTTTATAACGGGAATATGTTAGTATTGTCCAGGGAAAATGAGTGTATTGTTCAGACTGCTACATCACAATTTACGCTGGAATCTTTGTGTGTCATGATGAGTTTGACACACCGAGACCGGGCCTTACAGCCCCGGCTTTTCTGACGATGCTAACCCCCGAACGGTCCGGACCTCCCGCTAGCTTCTAGCAATTAGCACGCGGTCCACAAGCAGTATACATCCCCCGCCGGGTCTTAATTTATGTAATTTGCGAAAATAATGCGTTTGAAAGTGTTTTATAATGGGAATATGTTAGCATTGTCCAGGGAAAACGAGTTTGTTGTTGTGACTACTAACGTAACATCACAATTTACTCAGGAATCATTGTGTGTCATGAGTTTCTTCTCCTGTAGTGTACTTATTAGTGATACTTTTCTGTATGATTTGTCTGTTGGCAACATAAACCGTTAATAATAATAATAATAATATATAAAATAATAACACAGGATGGTCTGTACTGCTCACGAGACCACTGAGCATGCGCACGGGCACATGACGTTAGTAGTGGGGCGTGATCAAAGGAGCAGTAGCTCATAAATATGTAAGACTAGCTCAAAACGGCACAATCTGAAATGCCCTGAAACAGAGGCTACTAGAGATGGATAACAATCTTTTCCTACAAGCTATTTCAAGCAAACAACTTTTGAAACATGCTTCATGGAACTCATACACCTATATAACTTGTGGAAAAGCAGTCATAAGATGGGCACTTTAAATATTTTTGTTTACATTACAATGTACCCTGTGTTACAACAAACAAAATAACAATTTAAGAAAAACACATATTTTCCTTTTGCACCATTCTGATAAATGGCAAATAACACTATGATGTTTTGATTTTCTGCCATTTTAGTTTTCCTGAAATTTAAATATCCAGAACACCGTTGTTAGTCAACTCACTGGTGACTAACACTGCTCTAATATAGCAAATTACTAGGAAACTAAATAATATTGGAGTGATTTTATGAATGACACAAGGAGGTGTGGCCTTTCGTTATTTTAATAAAATAATCTATGAGCACAACTGAAAAAGACTTTTATAGCAAATCTCCATGTTACCATTTACTACAGAGGGGTGTACTTTCATTGAGCCCTGAAGACTGAACACTGAGTTCCAGGCATTAAATAAAAGCAAATGGATTCCAGGTATTAAATCGAATGCATTATCTTGAATTTAACAGGGTGAAAATGCAGTTTGCCACTGCTCATGTGCCTACTGGCAGATTTTTAATCAACAACACATTTCAAAGAAGCCATGTGAACAGCTTTTTATTTGAATAGCCAAGAAGATAAAGGGATAGCTTGTCCATAGATGTTACTAAAAACATCGCAAACAAAATAATCTGTTGTCATTAGAGGCTGACAAGAGCAGCAATTTTAAAGAATGCTGACGTTTGCCTGTTTATCACGTAATTGGTCACACGAGTCACTCATTTTATAACAGTTAACTCAATGTTCAACAAACAAGTAACATTTAATAATAATTATTACATGGCTCGTTTAAATGCTCGATTCTGATTGGCCAGTCGCGACATTTGCAAGTTTGTTATTCCTGGACAACAACCGTACAAAACTAATAACACACAATAACCCGGAAGCTGCAAATCATTTTGAGAGGTACAGTTGAATATAACACAAAAAATTTTCTTTAAATATATGTCTTATGACATTATATTTACAAATGATTAAACCAAATAGCGTTTGTGACATTTAACCCTTGTGCATTGTTCAAATTGACTACCCTTTCATGTTGTTAGTGGATGAAAACATCTGAATGTGGTTATAATGGAAGTCAATGGGGCAAAAACAGCCACTAACAATATATGAGGGAGAAAAATAGAAAAACTGATGCTACACAAAAACTAAAAATGTTTTTACCAAACTTTTACTGTGAGAAAGGTAAACAAAAATCCAGCTTACAATCACTTTTTATATTGAAAATCTGTCATTTTGTGTGTGTTTTCCCCTAATCAGTGACACCACTTATGAACTTGGCAATTAAAGAGTTAAAATCATGGAATTTTTGTGAAGATTTGGTAGTTTTGATCAGTACTGAGAGGATTTATGAAAAAAAAGTGGAAATAATATTCATCTGTCACATTTTTATAGCCATTGAATTTAGTGGATGTTTTCATCCACTAACAACATGAAAGAGTAGTAAATTTGCCCACGGTATATTGTTGAGTTTTTGAAAAAATTCAAAGCATTTTCTTAAAATATATGTAAATATAAGATTTGTCACTGAAAATCATTCAATTTGCTGAAACAGAGAGAAAGTTGTGGCCAAATTAAGAGTAAAAAAAAAAGATGAAAACATCCCCAACAACACATAAGGGTTAAACATCTTATCTTAAAACCGAAAATAAACGGCTTTTCCTTGCAGAAGGTCTGCATTTGTTAAAAATTTGCTAATAAAATATTTCAAATCAATATTAATGTTCCTTACCTTACTTTTCAGGTAAATAGCTGTATAATATCCGGGATAATGTACAGAAAGCTGGTTTCTAATGTGAAATAAGCAACTTTTAAATGTCATACAAGACCATCCACTTTGCATCGGGTCCTGATCACACTGTCGGGGCCTATTTCTGCAATAACAACCGACTGCCTATACATTATACTTTACTTATCAGAATAAATCATTCTGCCATTACATAATATAGCTCTTTTTACATCGGGTTTAAACACGGGCCATTTAATAAAAATGTAGGCAGAACTACCCGTATACACATTTACAAAGTATTAGTTGCCTATCAGTAGCAGTTTTCTTCCATTTCCACCCAAAGTTTGTGATATATTATGCGATTTAAAATTCAGGGACAGATGAGGAGAGATGTACCCTGTCAACTTCCATCTCTCTAGCTGTACTGATAATGGAACAGAATCTGCCTGAGGCAAGTCCTGATTCCACCTGTCATGAGTTTGGCTTTCTCAATCTTAGAGAATATAGCTGAAATCACATCTGTAAAATCAGGGAAATTCTCATAGGAAGATGACACTTGACTGACATGCCGAAATCCCACCTAAACTTCTCATGCATGAATGCCTGCTCCTAAAGTTTCTGAAATTATGATATTAAATGTTTTCTTTACACCAGATGTGTTTTTTGGTGTGTTAATATTAACCACCCAGTCAAATTTAAATGACAAAAAAAGTTATCAAAATCTTAAAAAAAATTAGGGAGGATTCTCTGCTATTTAGCGGTGGGGCGTGTCCGTTGTTGGCGCTGAAACCATACCTACTTGTGGGAAAGCTGCAATCGCTCTTAACTTTCAAATACCTATACAACCTTAATCAGTCCCTCCAGAAAAATGCGATTGATGATTCAATGGATAATCAGCCAAAGTCCGCATTTTTATGTGGGGGCTGCATTTTTCAAGTACCACACTTTTCTGCGCGAAAAAAATGAAGGACTGGCATGCTTTCATAATCCCCGCATTTTCTTGGCAAAAAGTCACATATATCTTAGCAGAAAGTTGAAAAAATGTTGCATTTACTTCACACAAGCACAGCCATGTCCCCTGTTGCTATGGTAACGTTATGAAGTGACGTAATTATGCGACGTGAACATCAATGAAAAGCTGCAAACCCTAACCGCAGTTTTTGCAAGTTCCTGCAATTATATCGCATTTTTTAAGAAAACCTGCCGTAAGATCAAGGATTTTTGCACGCAACAATCGCAAAGTCACTCCACATTTTTCTGGAAGGACTGCTGAATGAATGCTTACAAATGTGTCAGGGGTCATGCTCGGTGGCTCCGTTGTGTCATCAAGCCACCCTTTTAATAACCCCACCCAAAAAATCCTGAACTCAGAAATAAGGAAAAACTGTTTAAGGGGCCGATCACACCAAATGAGTTTATGGTAATTGCAGGAACCTTTTTGGAATGATTGTTTATGCACGCCTAACGCCTTGCGTTTTTTGCCGCACTATGCGTTTTTAAAGGAGCGCTCAAAGCACCCAAAGTATTTCACGTTTTTCCATTGTCCGATCGAATGAGGGGAGAGCCGGGCCTTCCGTTGTGGCAACAGAAGTTTACAGTTGCTTGAAACAACCGGACTGACGAAGTCTAAACATAAACTCAAGTAGTAATCCTTATGTATTTGTTCAGTTTTATGCATTTCATGCGAGCTGAGGCAAACATGATATACCTTTTGTTTAAAATATAACCCGCTGCATCTTTGCTCCTCCCTCACTCTCGCGCACGTGCAGAGAGCTGCGCTCTGTCCAAAGTCAGATCACTAGGTAGTAATCCTGTTTATGATATGCATTTCAAGGAGTTGTAGCAATACATCCTTCCTGTTTAAAATATGATCGCATTCCGATGGATTGTAGTTTTTAAAGGCATCTCTGAGAGATTTTTACCCTCGCTTGGAAAGCCGACCGGACATGACATGGGGGCGTGGCAGCATCGACGATCCCATTTTTTTATTCGAAGTTCAAAGCTGTGACTTAATTTCGATCGATTTCAATTTAAAATCGAAATCGTGACACCCTTACCCCTAATGATGTAACTCCCCAATTCAGTACTACAGAGTTTACAGTCATTGTAACATGTTTCAGAAATACATTTTTAATATTTATAATGTGTTTATAAACAATTGGTGGAAATGTCTGTAAGGTCTTTAAGTGAGGGTATAGTTTTGAAATACAGTTTGCTTTGCAAAAAAGAGAGGCCTAGATTCAGGGAAGATGATCTCGGTGGAGGAAAGCTTGAAAAACAAATCATTGTTTGACAGTTTATCCCATTTGACAGTTGCACCACACCTCGTCATGGAACATTTTCCACAGGTTTAAAACAAGTAATCCGCCAAATACGCAAGCACCGAAGCATTTTAAATCAACTACACTTCTTCTCACCTATCACATCCAGGTGTCAAGAGAAGGCACTGAAGCTGCTTCAATTTCCTGTAGGACGTGTGAGCGGCATACACACCGTAGCATGTGAACCTGCCAAAGTTTTCAACGTCTGACAGTTTTTCATTCACCCGAGAAAACTGTTAGTTTGCTTCTTTGCTTATATATTGTATAAATGATGAAAAGAGTGAAAAAAGCCCTGGTTTACTACATAAAGCGAGTGCATTTGAAGGTTAGTAGTAGGCCATAAGTTTGCATTTAGCCTTTCAAAGCGATGGTGACTCATGTAATAAAATGTGTAGACTAAAAGTAAATTACCAATAAGATAGCTTGTTTCACACTGGTTACTTTAACACCAGTTCCTCAATGCTGCCAGTTCATAAATACGCACTGGACAACTAGGCCACTGCATGCACAAGTTGACCCCATGTCGTATGGAGGACCACAAGAGTCATGCAAAATGTAATAAAGAACTTCAATATTTAATAACTACCTGGACAATAAAAATAGCAATTAATAGATTTGTTTTAAAAGGCATTAATTAATCTATAAATAAATAGACAAAGTTACAAAAAAATCATTATGTAACATTTTATTAGCCAATAAAAAGTGAGATTATAAAAATAACGTAGAAATGAAATATTAATCCATTAATAAATAGTTCAAATTAATATAACAATTTATAAAAACAACATAAAATACTCAATAAGTTTATCATTTTAAATTGCATTTATAAATTCTTAATTAAATAATGGAATTTCAAAATGTATTTCAAAAAGCGATTTAAAAAGAGAAATAAATAACTGGATTTATAAATTGAATTACAAATACAGGTTTAAATTGGGCATTTAAAAGGGCATTTCCGTTTAACTTTTCTGTTTTTATTTTACCGAAGGTTCTCCTTATTCTTTTCGCTTTTCTTTTTTGCCTCTCTATTTAGCTTTTCCGTGACTCTTTGGGTCCTTGCAAATGGTCAAATGAGAAATTAGCTATGGCCAGGTGGATGTAACAAGCTCGCTGATTGGCTCTGATAGATCTCAGATGAGGACCCAAAGAGTCACGGAAAAGCTAAATAAAGAGGCTAAAACGAAAAGCAAATCGAATAGCCAAAAGAATAAGGAGAACCATCGGGAAAATGAAAACAGAAATGTTAAACGGAAATGCCCTTTTAAATGCCTAATTTAAACCTGTATTTGTAATTCAATTTATAAATCCAGTTATTTATTTCTCTTTTTAAATCGCTTTTTGAAATACATTTTGAAATTCCATTATTTAATTGAGAATTTATAAATGCAACGTATTTTATGTTGTTTTTATAAATTGTTATATTAATTTGAACTATTTATTAATGGATTAATATTTCATTTCTACGTTATTTTTATAATCTCACTTTTTATTGCCTAATAAAATGTTACATAATGATTTTTTTGTAACTTTGTCTATTTATTTATAGATTAATTAATGAATTTTTAAACAAATCTATTAATTGCTATTTTTATTGTCCAGGTAGTTATTAAATACTGAAGTTCTTTATTACATTTCGCATGACTCTTGTGGTCCTCCATAATGTCAGAGTGCATCAGCATTTGACACCTGCTTCCAGAGGGGTGGTCTAATCCGAAACAACAATCTGATGACAAAACAAAAGGGTGCGGCCGCACCTGGGGTTGGAGCATTCGGAGAGAGAGACACCCTTTATAACCAAATCTAATGAGACATAATGGGAACAGGTGTGCCTTTAATGACAAATCAAGGAACAGCAAAGGAATTAAAAAACCAGCATGACAGATCTACCTTTTGGCAATGACACAATGTGGCGAATTACAGAGAAAGGTGCGCAGTTCGGGGTGAAATTAAGCAAAAAGGCAGGTTGTGAAAAGTGTTAACAGCACATTTAACTTCAATTGTGCTTTGTTTCATTATGAACTTTAAAATATCTACATGGGGATTAAAGTGTTTTTTGAATAGTGCTAACTTGTGTTACCTGCTTGCCTTAAAATTTTGATTTAATGCAACGGAAAAAAGTTTTTGTTGTGTCAACTTAAATTTTTACGCAAGTTGAATTAACTCAAAATTTTAAGGCAACCAGGTAACATTGGCTGCGTCCGAAAACTTAGGCAGCTGACTTGTTGCCTTGACTTCGGAGGCATGGAGGCAGCCCAGAGAAACGATTTTGGACACACTTCATAGGCAGCATGTTTGAAATATAAACAGAGAGCGCCTTTGTGATAACTAATCACATATTTGAAAACTACAATACTAATTTCTCGCTAGAAATGCAATTAAAGGGTGTAAAAAGTGAAAATACACATTTATTTAAACTAAATTTGTGCTCCAGCCGCTTTCTTGGCCCCCCATTTAATTTTTTTCGAACATGACCAGGCACGACCAATCACAGGACAGGACGATGGAGGTATCTAAGGAGTCAGGAAGGAAAGAGGACCTAGTGACACTGCACATTCCGGAAAATCACTGGCAGTGTGAATTAATCAAAAGTCAAACTATTCCGGATAAATCCTGAACGCATATTGCGTAATCTCTGTGTGAGAAGGACTTAAGACAAATGGACAAGGTATGAAACATTGAATGTTGAAGGATCCATCCCAGGAAGCCTGTTACAAATTCATTTTACACAATCCAGTTGAGTGATGTCACAGATCTCTTACACTCACCTAAAAAACGTCACAAAGAACTGCACCAGATCCATGATGCTGTTGTGCTGGGAGAAGGCGATCTGTAAATGGAAAATAAATAAAGGGGTGACATGTTACCAAAAGAGAGTCCTTTATATGAAAAGGTGTGATGAAGACCTTAGCCTGCGGTTAGGGTGCTTCACCACAGACAGTGTCATAACAGAGGTTTTGCTCGAGGGCCCATCATATGCATCACTTTACCTTTTACTTGGCCCCTTTAATTGTTAGATGGAGGCTGTTCATGGTTACCCGAGCCCAAAACCTTTAGGGAAATTACATACATGCCAACTGTTTGCCTGCCGGCTTGTGGTCTACATTGGACCTGTATGTTCAGGTGTAACCTATCTTAGATCAGAGGGTAATGACACTGGGGGATACACAGTTAATCCCTTTTGTACATGTTGAAATGGGCTTGATATGTACACAAAAGGCTAAAAGCAAGCTTTAAAATGACCAATAGTCTGGATTATATTTCCATTTACTGACAGAGACAGTAAGAATATACATCAGCAGCCCAATAGCACATTCAGATCAAGTTACATTTAAAAAATGTAGTATATTACTACATTATATAAAATATCAAATGAAAAACAAGTTATTTTCTTAAAACAAGCTTTACTTTTTACATTTTTATTGCATGATTTATTCCAAAGTCAGTTATGAAGTATATTTAAAATATAAAGTTTTCACAGTTGTCCTAGCAGAGTCCCAAAGTCTTTTGTTTTAAAATCTAAAACTTTTGTTAAATCATGTTTGGCTTAAAAAGTCAAATGTGGTAAGCACACAGTTGACAGTACCCATTGAGTTCCATAGTATGTGTTTTTTCTACTATATAAATCAGTGGGTACTGCCAACTGTGTGCTTAACATTATTTATCAAAATATCTTCATTTTTTAGAATAAAGAACTTATACAGGTTTGCAACAACATGAGACCGAGCAAATTTTGACTGAATTTTTCGGTGAACTATCCTTTAAAAATACAAGCTACTCCATTTACCATTTTGCTACTGCAATATCATTTTTAAGTGTCCAAACACTTTTTGGGGCCACTGTATGTTTGTGTTGCTTATGTCTTAAACTTAAATATGATTTATCCATTTATTTTATATAAATATTAGACATAACTTTATACTAAAATGAAGCCAAACTTCAAATCACAAGTTGCCTCTATAAAACATTTTGGGTTCAGTAGAGAATTGCAGGGCCATTAACTCAGCACACTTTTACAAAGTTGTTCAAGTGCATTGCCAGAGAGTAAGCTGTTATGGTCTCCCACAAGGCAAGAAAAATAATAACTTGAACGAACACTCAATAAAAATAAAAGTATTAATGTTATTAATGTACGCATTTGTAAGTCACAGTCATCGAATGACTAATGCATCAATAGCAAAGCTGGACAGGTCATTTGGAAAACCAATTCATTTCATTAGGTTATTGTCATGGGAACACGGCAGAGGCTAAAGACGGTGCTGGAGAAACCTTTAACACTACATTGGGGCTGAACCATTATGCCCACAGAAGGTGGGATGATGGGATTGAAAAGCTGTACAGCCTTACATATGTTCAGTTAAGTCATTGTTTTCCCATGACAATTCACATACTGGGATGGGATCGTGCTGTTCCTTCCCATAGGTGTAAAATTATCATTTTAAATTATTCAAGGGACAGCTATGTGTGCACTACCCCTTTAAAGGAATAGTCAATTTTCTTAAAAGAAAAATCCAGATAATTTACTCACCACCATGTCATCCAAAATGTTGATGTCTTTCTTTGTTCAGTCAAGAAGAAATTATGTTTTTTGAGGAAAACATTGCAGGATTTTTCTCATTTTAATGGACTTTAATAGAGCCCAACATTTAATACTTAACTCAACACCTAACAGTTTTTTTTCAACTGAGTTTCAAAGGACTAAAAACGATCCCAAACGAGGCATAAGGGTCTTATCTAGCTAAACGATTGTCATTTTTTGACAAGAAAAATAAATAAAAATATGCACTTTTAAACCACAACTTCTCGTCTAGATCCAGTCGTGATGCGCCAGCGTGACCCTTACGCAATACGTCATGACGTCAAGAGGTCACAGAGGACGAACGCGAAACTCCGCACCAGTGTTTACAAGCGTCTTGAAAGAGGACCGTTCCTACGTTGTTGTATGTCAACTGATACTAATTAATGTCTTTGTGTCAGTTTATTGTTTACAATGGTCCGCAAATGTGCGTTTTATATATGTAACACGTGACCTCCCTACGTCACTACGCTTTTACGTTAGGTCACGCTGGACCGGACCTAGACGAAAAGTTGTGGTTTAAAAGTGCATATTTTTTATTTTTCTTGTCAAAAATGACAATCGTTTCGCTAGATAAGACCCTTATGCCTCGTTTGGGATCGTTTAGAGTCCTTTGAAACTCCGTTGAAAAAAACTGTTAAGTGTTGAGTTAAGTATTAAATGTTGGGCTCTATTAAAGTCCATTTAAAATGAGAAAAATCCTGCAATGTTTTCCTCAAAAAACATAATTTCTTCTCGACTGAACAAAGAAAGACATCAACATTTTGGATGACATGGTGGTGAGTAAATTATCTGGATTTTTCTTTTAAGAAAATGGAATATTCCTTTAACACTGTAAACGGTGAGAAAGCTTTTTGTGCTTTCATAATAATTCACTCACACCTTTTATGACCATCAGTAAAGTATAATAACTACTATTAGATAAAATACTTATGTAAAACTGGCATAAAAACTGGCTTTAGGTTTTCACGCCCAGAATATTAGTTGTTACCATACATGACCCTTCTAGCATCCAACCTGCTACTACCCGAGTAGTTTATACATTTTCTAAGTTAATATTTTTACTTCAATTTTTAGACCACCTGTTTCTTTCAATGAAGTTGTTAGGAGGCATTTTTAATTCTGCTTGTCATAAACAAATAAGTACCGGATAACGTGTACTCCACTGCATCGCTCTCATTGGTAGTCGCTCATCATTTGCATAAAGTTAAACTTTTCTCAACTTTGTAATGTCGCTGGACACACCCACTTCCTGTTACCAACGGTCACTGTCGCTCATGTCTCTGGAAGTAGCCAAGCTTCTATTGAAATTAATTAGATCGGGTGGTCTCAACAGGGCTTTACTCTCTTATACATCATCTAGTTCTCTACTAGACTAGCAAAGTCAAATTAGAGCCTAATTATATTTATTTAGTTAATATTATGCATGTTACATTTCCTACATCTCCTAGTTGAATGAACTTTGAACATAGATATTATTTATAGATATAAATATTTTCATTATTATCATTTATTTGATTGCACATAAATTAATAGGACATTAACTAGCCTGTAATGTTATTGCTCATCTTGAAGTAGAATGAATAATGGCTAACAAGCGAGATCTGCCCAGGATTGTCAAGATCATTTTTCTAATGAACATTTCATAAAAATAAAGAAAAAATACTATTAAGATCTACGTACCTTTAATGGAGAGTCTATGTGCAAACTGAAGTTTTCAGATTATTTGTTCACTAAACCATAGCATAACCTCACATGACAGAAGCATGTAGGCAAGGACAAACAGGAACATTAATAGTAGAATAGTTGGATTGTTTATTTTCTCTATCGAATGTGTTATTATTAATAATATTTAAAAGTTGAGAAATACAAAATCTGTAAATTTTTGCAGTTTATGTGTAAAACGTTAGCCTAAAAGTGTCGACTGGCCTCGACTTGACCCAGCAATCAGACAGCGAGACAGTTAAGCAGCAGTAATGTTTTGTCAGACTGGGTTTCCAGCGCAACAAGAGCACTTTACTTCATATGCAATATCTGATGTTTTTAGAGGGGTTGGGGGTCCTCGAATGTGTATGTTGGAGCTTGCATCCGCATTCCCAATTTCCCCGGTTAGCTAATAAATGCCGATCGCACTCTCTGATCATAAACAGCGTGCACACCGTGTCATGGGGGCGCGTTTGATTTAATGATGCATCGGCATGGTAAATAAGTGACTCTGCTTTTGGGAAATCTAATACGAAACTATTACTGCTTGAACTCGTCTCAACCGAGATGAAGGTCTGAGGAGCGCACGTAAATAAATGAACCTTATCAGAGGAACTCATCTCATATATGATAGAAGAACAGAGAAATGAATGCAGATCAATATTAGGTGGTGTTCTCGCAGTCGGAGATAGTCTCATCATAAATGATGCGCGATATCGGAGCGTCTCGGTGCACAGCTGGCGAACGGTAATGAACGGCAGAAAGGTTGAGAGGATTTGTGCTGGTTATCTTTATAAACCTTATGGATATCGACCAGATGAAATCCTTTATTGTGGTGGATTTTTTTTATAAATAGCTGCAGTAGTCATTGAAAATCTGTTTTAAAATGAACCCTCTAAAGAGCTGCAATGAGTGTTTATCATATTCGGTGCAATATTTTTTATTACCAGAATTGAACACTATTGCATTTTTATTTAGAGACTGGCCATTTAAAAGAAAGCCATTTAGGAGACATGGGAATACATTACCCAGTGCATACTTTTACCTGAGTGCAAGATAAAACTGATAACTGGTTATACTGCACCATACATACAATACTGGAAGCTGGAAGTAATTAATATTTGTGTGCAGTATTATTGCATTCATTTTTCAAGGTTGTTTCAGCTACTGTGCATGTGCACAGGTTTGCAAGCGCCTCATGCAACTCTTGATTCTTTTAACAGAAAGGCATGGACGTCCGTTGCCAGAGGGTCCATATTGAGCATTGCATTGTCCCTCAATCATAGCATTAGGAGTGCTCAGTCATATTTTATACAATTCTTTGGCCAGCCCTAATCACAGAATTTAGCCGTCATGCTCATTATAAGGTAACGGTTAGGTTGTTGTACACATAATGGTATACCTCACTGAAGTATTTTGTTAAGACCCCAGTCACAGCTAAAGTGTAAGATCACAGTGCCAGACTGCATCTTCGTCTGATCTACCGAGCTGAAGATCTACCCCTTCCACCACACGGCCCTATAATTCGGGCCATCCATACACCCATAATGCTACTGACATAACACACTGTTGATGTCACCAAGCCTCAGGCAGCCTTCAGAGGACAGAAAGGCAAAGACTGTCAGGGTGCATGAGCCTCTACTGCAGTCAGTTCCTCGAGGCTTCAGTGTGAACCTTGAGTCTCAACAGTCCCATAACGCTACAGTGATTTTGGTCCTGCGACTTCTAGTCAGGCGCGACTTGTATTAATTTTGAAATATATGAACCAAAAGACATCATTACCGTCTACAGCCGCGAGAGTCGGCTAAATGCTGCTGCTGTATTTATGTCATTCAATGAATTCAGTGATGTGGAATGATGAGCCTGGGAACTTGATGCGTGTAGGCTTGTTCTGTTCATTTATCCTATTCAGCCTTTCAGGTATATTCTGTATGCTATATTATTGTGTAAATAACTGATAATGTTACAATAATATGCGGACATCTATTCAGCCTGCTGTTCTGTGCTTTTGTTTAGTTGAATAACTTTGGCTTGGATTTTGTGAAATAATATTCTAAATAAATGCGACGTGTAGTCCATTGCAACTTATATATGTTTTTTCCATAGACTGTAAAAAAAGATGGACGTAGTGTCCGTGATGTCACCCATTGGTTTCTGAAAATCGTTTTTGAAGCTTAAAGTAGGCTTGCCTGCCGTCGCCATCTTGGCAGGCGTTATCGTGTATCACTCGCGGATATCTGAAAATGGGTAAAGAGTCGGGACGTGGGTGAAGCTGAGGTGTCTGGTTGCTGAAACCACGCCCACCTAGCTTGACTCTAGTGACCGCAGTGGCTGTTCACCTCTCACTCAAGTGGCCACGCCCTTCATTATGCAGAACAAATTATTTTCTACTTTAAAGTTGGTATTTTTAACATGGAGGTCTATGGGAATTGACTCCCTTTTGGAGCCAGTCTCTAGTGGCCAGTCGTTGAAATTTCAGTTTAAGTCACTTCCGTATTCAATTAAGTCAATTCCACTTCATCAGAGAGATCGGAAGGTTGCCCCTCACTTTTTACGTCTCGATGACGCATTTTTGATTGATACAACATATACTCCGGAGCAACTTATAGTCCGGAAAATATGTTATGTACATTCATTTGACGGGCAACCTCATTCTATTTTTGCGGTGGTTCAATACTCCAAACAATTTGTTTTTTTATTTAAATGATAAATTAAATTAACTTCTGACAGTTATATACAGGGTTTCTGCAGGGTTTAGTCAGTCAAATTTAAGACTTTTTAAGACCTTTTTATGACCATTATGATTTAAATTTATGACCTACATGAATAACGAAAAATAACATAAAAATAAAATAAAAAATAAAGACTTTTGAAAGGAATTTTACTTGCTGCAGACCTTTTACAGCAACTTTATGCTTTTCTGACTTAAGGGCATGCGAACGTAAGGCTTTTATGCCTAAAATAGACAGCTCAGCGCCTTCTTACACAGTGCGCAATAGGCTTGATACCGATTGTTTGATACGGGCTTGAGCCAACTACTAAACACACCGTCTTCGAGCCATAGCTCGTTAAAATGTACACTTTCCCATTGTGATAGACTTGGAGATTTCAGTTAAACTAAGCTGACTCTCGAGAGTTCGGAGTTCGCGCGGGACCGCGGATTTCTGAAGAAGTTCCGACAAGTCTGTTTGCTGCACTGCCGCATGGACCTTTTAGTCCTGGAACGCTGTGATTATCCCACCCAGATTCCTCAGACAGAACTACAACAGGCAAAACGAGTGAATGCCGCCGCCAGCGCATTTTTGTTGGGAAAGGCAACAATGAATGAACGAGTATATAAATTTAAGACGTGGCTAATGTAATTTATGACCTTGTATGGAAAATCTGGATGTTTTTATGACTTTTTATGGCCTAAAATTTTCATTATTAAATTTAAGACGTTTTATGACTTTTTATGACTCCGCGGAAACCCTGTATATAAAGCCAGCTTGTGGTAGCATAAGACCCTGAATTAAATTATTTAACATAATGAAGACAGCAGAGACATGACTTTAATGACTATAGTTACATCTGTCTTAAATAGATGCAGACAAATAGAGGCTTCATCTCATTGAGCTGGTATTTTTCTCTTTATTCTAAAACTAAACTACCTGTGCAATCGTACGCCTACCTCTCCTTGTGTTTGATTGCAAGCAATAATGACCGCAAACATTTTTCATTATAAGAGCGATGCACTGCAGCGCAAATTCAACAAATATTTTTCCATGATAGATAGCGTCAATCTGCACATTACTCCAGGCCTGTCATTTCACGTCTGTCGTCAAGGCATCTGGCAACATAACACATTGCCACTTAGGGGCTGATTCAATTTTATGGATCATAAGAAGCCAACTTGTCCAAGTGCATAACTGAATAATTGATTTCCACATCATCGCACAGTGGATCTTTCTAGAAACATTTGTTTTTGAGAATTTTAAAAATATTACAGTCAGTCACATACATTTTTGACACAGGAGATGGATCTTCCCTTAAGATGTTTCTTCTTTTGACTAACACACGCAAAACTGCTTTATTACAAGTGATACAAGTGAACAGTATCTCCTGTGTAAAAGATGAAGTAAAAAGTAAAAGATGATCTCATCATAATGTATTTACCTGTATTTTGATTGGCCATGAGAAGTTGCTAACATATACGTAGAACGTGATGTTGGGGTTGCTGTGGAAACTGAATTTCTCACAAGAGAAACTATCTCTGTACTCTTTGATGTTGTTTTTGGACACAATGGGAATCTCTTCCCCGGAGATAGTTCCAGCTGGAAAACAGAATGTGACAAATTAAGTGGATACAAATGATTTTCCCAAAAAAGTTTATGATTAATCCAGGACTAAATCAAATTAGGCTATTTACAGTAAGTTGTTTTTACAAACATACCTAGTGTGGAACTTGAGACAAAACAATGACACTTGATATATGTTAAGACCAGTGCCAGATTATTTGTTAAGGCAGCTCAAACATTTTGCATTTTAGTCTGGGATAAGGATAAGCTCTGCGGGAATCCGCCGCATACACAGAAAGAAAGAATGGCATTTTATCATTGAAACTTTATTGTAATCCTACATTATTCATGCACAATTGTAAGACAATATAAATTTTGTTAATTATTATTTTCTTCAATTGTTATTTACGGGGTTCCCACACCTTACTTAACTTCAAATTCAATGACCTTTCAATGACTTTCCAGGTCCCATGCCCTCAAATTCAAGGACTACATTTTTCAAGTGAGAGCAAGGTTACAATGTGTTATCTTTTAAGATACATTGTTACAGTTCCCTTTCGAGGGAACCCGCACTGCGTCACTGCGGTGACACTTTGGGGACGCCTCCAAGGTTAAGTGCGTCTGAATGTGTATATCTAATTCAACCAATGGTGAGGCTTAACGACAAAGACACAGGAGGCAGGAAGTATATCGCTATCTAAAATATTGCCAAAGACGGCATGGCAAGGATGCAGGAAGAATGGCAAGGTAGACACAGCGCCTTGTTCCCTTCTCAGGGAACAACAGTTACATACGTAACCTGAGACGTTTTCATTTGTCCAACATTTTTGCATGTGTGCTTAAAGTCTAGAATTTTTATGATTATCTTACACTACACAGGGAATAATATGGATTTTTTCCAGAAAACTTCTGCATAAAATAGATTCAGCACTTTCAATGACCTGTATCTAAGTATGTATATTTTCAAAAACTTCCCAGGGCCTTGAATTTTTCCCCCAGATTCACATACCATCAAAGATTTAAAGGACGTGTGGGAACCCTGTATTTTCAACAAAACATAATCCCTAAAGTCCTGTTGTCTGCCTAAACTCATTTGCATGCTAAAAATCTAGTGAATGACACCTAATTTTTCCGATCTATTATGAAATGCACTAGCAATCTACAATGTACACCACAAACAAACATGCTTACAAACACACACTTGTATAGCTGTTTGATGAAGTGTTGAGAAAATGAGTTTTAAATCAACTACTAAGCACAAGAATTTCATTTTCTTTTCCAAATATATTGGAAACATAAAACCATAAATGTAAAAAATGAAAAGTGAGGGAACTAAAAAGCAGCTTTTGTCCTATTTTATCAGAACACTTTAAAGTCCTCCACTAAAACACTCAAGTCTCATCAATCGTCATTCCAAACCACTACTATGAAACAAAGCCCTCAAAATGACACCCCAAATGCTGCTACGTGGCAATGTTTATCTTAATTGAAATCGTTCAAGAAGCCTCGGTCCCAGAATTCACAGCTGCGCACTAGACTATTGTAAGAAGCCCATCTCAGGGGAGAGTGCTTTTAAAAAGAAAGACACCACTCCAAATATTAATTGAAGGGAGCAGGGAGGTCGAGGAGGAGGGGCGAACTGCTAAAGAGGAGCAAGAGTGTCAAAGTCAAATAAAAAAATTGGATGGTGACTGTCATTTAAGCAAGGAAAGAATAATGGTGACGTGATGTCTTTGAGTGACTATCATAAAATACAAAATCAAACAGGTATGCATTATCATCTACATATGTTAACCTGGACCACAAAGTGGTCATAAGTCACACCTGGTCATAAGTCGCACAAGTATATTTGTAACATTACAATTCCTACCATAATTTTCAAAAAATGTATTTATTATTATTTATTCATTTAGCTGATGCTTTTTTATATTCGCATTAGTAATGTGTGTTGCTAAGGACTTCATTTAAAAAACTTTAAAGTCGATATCTTAATTTCTTAATATTGAAATTATTTATATTTTAAAAAAAAACTGACCTTTATGACTGGTTTTGTGGTCCAAGGTTACATATTACAGGGTTCCCACACCTTACTTAACTTCAAATTCAAGGACCTTTCAAGGACTTTCCAGGTCCAATACCCTCAAAGTCAAGGACTAAATGTGGGGACACATTTCAAGTGAAAGCAAGGTTACATCGTGTTACCTTTTAAGATACATTGCTACAGTTCCCTTTCGAGGGAACTTGCGCTGCGTCACTGCGGTGACTCTTTGGGGACGTCTCCAAGGGTAAGTGCGTCTGAATGTGTATATCAAATTCAACCAATGGTGAGGCTTAACGACAAAGACAGGGTGACGAGGGAGCCAGGAAATATATCGCTATCTGAAATATTGCCAAAGACGGCGTTACAGGGACACAGGAAGTATGGCAAGGGAGACGCAGCGTCTTCTTCCCCTTTCAGGGAACAACAGTTACATACGTAACCAGAGACGTTTTCATGTGTCAAACACAACTATGCAAAAAAACTTTTGGTATAAATCAACATTCTCATACAGAAGATATAAGCATTTAAAGCAAACAGTTTAGCACGTGTTCTTAAAAAGTCTAGAATTTCTATGATATTATCCTACACTACACAGGGAATAATATGGATTTTTTTCCCAGAAAAATTCTTGCATAAAATAGATTCAAGCACTTTTAATGACCTGTACCTATGTATCTATAATTTCAAAAACTTCCCAGGGCCTTGATTTTTTCCCCCAGATTCACACATTTTTTAGGATTTCAAGGACCCGTGGGAACCCTGATATTAGAACCAAGGTGATATTATGTGTGAAGTATGCCCATACCAGTATGACAAATATGCTAGCTTGTTAAACAACACAGGCAATTACTATAAAAAGTTACTATTACCTGTTGATCCAACAGACCAAGTGATGTTCAGATTGAAATTGTTGGATGCATTGATGGACATGTCCAAGTTTTTGCTGGTCTATAAAACGAAAGAACCAAATAGCAAAATAGATTACTGGAAAAAGACTGTTTGCTGTATGGTTTCTATACTATGACAATGTACAGTAAATCTACTCCAAACACATTACTATGCAAAATATGACAATTTAATGTTAAAGAAATAGTGTGTAATGTCACTTTTTGTCAAGCTCTGACAAACGACAGGTTAATGAAATGTATGCTAGCTGACCACTAAACATAAATCTCTCGAACAATCGTAAAAAGCTAGTGAAGCCCTTTAACTGCTTCTGTTCTCAGATCAGTAGACGGCTACTGACCTGTTCAGGAGTGGCCATGAAGTTAATGGCAGTGTAGTGCTGGTCATCTTCTTGAAGCAGACTGAAGGTGAACTGGTAATCAATCAGCAGGTTATCTGTTCAGAACAAAACCTTATCGTTAATCACACTTTTAGATAACATTTTATATGATAATGAACCCCATCATGAATTTCATAGCAAGTAAAAATGTTTATTCAAAGTAATAGTTTATGCAAAACAAAATTCTGTTCCGTTTACGATACACACCCGTATGTTGCTCCTGTATGTTCTTATTTAGTGGAACACGAAAGATTGTTTAGCTATGATACGTTTAGCAGAATGTTACAGACTGACGTCCTCAGTCACCATTTATTTTTGATGTATGAATAAAGATGCACTAAAATAACAAAAAACAAAAAGCAATGTCTGTCCCTAACATTCTGTCATTTGACTTTGGTAAGGAAATAATGATATCATTTTATTTTGGGGTGACCCTCATGAATCATAATGAGTTTTGAACATTCACTCCTTCGGTAAGAGAGATACTTTAAGGAGCTATACATCATCAACCTTTTAAATTGACTAAATGAATACCTGCCTTCCTGAGTGTGTCATTGCTTTAATAAGCATACACTGTGATTAAGCTCAATTTTTAAGACGTCTCCGAGTTCTTGAGGTCTCTGCTTCTCTTAGGTGCATAAAAACCCAGTGACCTTAAAGGGATAGTTCACAGAAAAATGAAAATTCTGTCATAATTTATTCACCCACAAGTTGTTACGAACCTTTATACATTTCTTTGTTCTGCTGAACACAAATTAAGATATATTTTTTCAAAACAGATATGGGGCACCATTCACTTCCATGGTATTATTTTCTTTTACTATAAAAGTCAATGGTGCCCCAGATGAGCTTGACTTCTTCATTTGTGTTTGTCAAAACAAATTAACTTATACAGGTTTGGAAAAACTTAAGGGTGAGCAAATGATGACCGAATTTTAATTTCTGGGTGAACTATGCCTTTAACCACAACCATGGAAAAAGGAACCAAAGTTTATGATGTGCTGACATAAAACAGTGAACTCCTGAATAAAGCACAGCAGTTTACTTTAGTGCAGAAATGTGATTCTGTTTCAAGGACTCTGCATCCCTTTAATGTGTCATTTTGGGCCAAAAGATATATTTGTATTATTTTCTTAACTCATGGACTGTTAAATGGCTGAACATTGCCAGAGGCGTCATCCAGAGAACAGCTGTCTGAATCATATGGCATTGTAAACATCTCTTTTATTCCCCATCAATCCAAAATGTTTTTATAAGCATTTAGTGAATTCAGATAGGACATGCATTACAGTTGTGCTCATTCCCTGCATTTATGCCTGAAATATCATGTAGCGTTCGGACACATTGACAGAATAACCTAATCCATTAATAACTAAAAATTAAGGATGACGTTGGTTCCCCCGACCCCTTCTAGAAGAAAAGCTTTCACTTTAAAAATTAGTTTTAAAGGCATTCGCACTGACATTAGGAAACCTAAATTGTCGACCATATGGCTTTTGAACCATTGAGGTGAAATATGCTGGATTTCTTCAGAAATGCAAAAGCATGGAAATGAATCTCTGAGTTTTTACACATCAGATAAATCTGAGAGATGTCAGCCACAAAGCAGATTAGGAAAACATGAACTATGACAAACAACTTGTTGCAAGACAGCAGCTTGTCATCCTTCACGCAATCATCTAGTTGTGCTTCGTGATGTTGTTGTGCACACTTTTTATGACTAAATCGCAAACTAGGAAAGACAAAAAATATGGTGGTTGGAAATATGTGGGCAACAGGACGTATCTGTTCAGCAGAAGGAGTTAAACGTAGGCAAAGCATTTTTTTAGCTGCTGCTTACCTCACCCTATATTTCAGCTTTGCACGATGTTTTATTTTGCTATTCAAGCAGATTAATAAACTATATGAACTTTTTGAATCCCATTGCATTAAATACATTCTGAAAATGTAATATACATAATATCACTAAGCTTTGCTCTCTCATGAGGTGAACTAGACATCAAATGTCAGATGAAACCAGTCTGAGTAACTTGCAGGACCAAGACTTGCCTGAATCTCTTACTGAATCTGGAGGTCTGTTAAAAAAAAGGGTGAGCCGTGTAACACTGACAGATCGCAGCGAGTGTGCCGGCTAAAGATACCCCCGGAAACAAACGAGTCAGACCTTGCGTGTGTGAGAGAAAAGATCTCACGCTGCCTACTGGAACCGGGTCCGCCAAACTTCCGTTCCCATGTCTTTAATAAGCTGGGATCACTCACTTATTCACTCTGACAGGGCTTGACACCATCACCAGTATTATATCACTGCCTGCAGCCCACTCCAGCCCAACAGGACACTTTACTAGAGAAAATACGGGGATGTGTAATTGGACCGGAAGCCTGTGAGCGTAAGCTCTCTATCTAATAGATGCAGAGGGAGTGGATGGAAATTGATTGATAAATTGAAACCTTTATTTAATGCTGATTGATGATGGGAATAATGCTGGCAGGTTTTGCAAACGGAGTGAAATTTGATGTCCTAAATGCTACTGACTGCGTTTAGAACTCTCAGACTCCACATTGCCTTCTGAGAGCAATAGCAAAATGAAATGCGCACAAGCAGAAAGGGAAATACTGGCTTTATTCGATAAACAGCAACACTGCCCCCTAGTGATGAAGCCACATTCACAATGCACAGCCATGATTTTACTGCGCATCTTCTACTTTATATGCCTCTGTAACACTGGGTATATATATTTTAAACGTACATATATACTGTCAGCAGATTCTAATCATGTTTACATTCTTACACATCTACACTGTGCATTCACACACTCATGCATACTTGCATTAGTATACTGTACTTTTTTGGGTGCTAGAGGATTCACTAGAGGAGTAGGAATTTTATTATATAGTGCATGCTATTTAGTGCATTGTATAGTCTTTGCTGTACATATGACTCTTGAATCTTGAAGATGAAGTCTTATCAGAGCATCTCATCCATGACTTTTTTCTAGTAGTCTTGTTGTGGTTGAGACTATAGCATCTGTGCTCCAAGTCTCAATCCTCTAAATGGTAGACCAATGGCAAATTAATTTTTAAGGTACAACAGGATTGCTATAAGGTCAGAGCATACTCACAGTAACAGGTTCCTCTGAGCGGGTTGCCAAGGTAACGGTTTTCTGAATCGCATCTGCAGAGAGAAAAAATAATTTAGATGAAACACATCAGTAATGATTCAATGCAATGCCATCTGATGCATGGGCCTGATAATGCACCTGTCACAACATCATTTATTGAACATTATTGAACTAATAAAGAGAACATGAAACATGACAAGGGTAACAGACTTAAACTTTAAGTTGATTAATGTCGACTAGTGTGTCTAGATTTGTAAATCCCTCTATTAGAAAAAAATATTGCTAAACTTTACATTATATATTATGCAAAAACCTGTTACATATTGTATCAGTGATGTTACATCTTCATTACAAATCCCGGGAAAGCACTATATGTTTGCCATGTGAATGTTTGGTATGTGTGTGGCGCCCTGCAGCATTTTTGTCCTTTTTCACACATAGGCAGATTATGTAATTCAGCCCAGTTGTCGGGTTTCTTTAGTTTCACTGCTTCATTAGAGAACGCCAGGAGACGGCTCTAAGCTTCCTTTACCTCAATTCAAACACACTGAACAATTACCAGTGCGCTGCCGGCCCCAACTCTCCACCGGCCTATAAGTAGATTACAAATCCTGCAGCTCTTCTGAGCCTAAACTGACGGTCCAATTACGCTCAGCGTAACGCTCAAATCACTTCTCCCATTCTTTTCCTCCGCAACAATCTTGCCGCTTAGTTTATACAGTTCGTGTAGTGGGAATTCACTTTCAATTCACTTCATTGTCCTGTAAACGCATCTAAAGTGCAAATGTGATTAATCATTAAGTCTTAAAATTAGCAGCAGTTATGCAATAGTTGAAGCAAAATAGGCTCTGGTTTCATTACTTTAGAGCAGTGGTATCCAACATGGTGCCCGCACAGAGTCTGTGAGGTATCCGCCAAAGCACCTCCATTTTAATATTACACATTTTTTATATTAGCTTGGCTTCTTTTATGTATGTTAACATTTTAAACAATATTAAAACATTATTTTACAATAAAATAAAATCAACAAGTAAAACAAAAAAGTTTTGAGTAGACTATATAAAAAAATAGCCTCCAGATTGTTTTATCCATTGTGGTAGCCCTTGCTCACAAAAAGGTTGGAGACTCCTATTTTAGAGCTTACACAACACTCCAAAGCTCATGTGCATTAATGAATGCACAAAATAAACAGACATCCATATTGCATGATTAAGCTAAAAAAAAGGTAAAAAACTAGTTTTCCAATTCACTAACCCAAAAGCTACCTTTTAAAGGTGCCAAAGAATGCATTAAAATAATATGTTAAATTATTCTCTGATATCTACATAAAATGTATGAAACTTTATTAAAGGGGGGGTTTAATGGTATTTCAAGCATTCTGACTTATTAACACAGTTATAGAGTTGTTTCCTCATGCTAAACGTAGGCAAAGTGTCAAAAATGCAGTTGGGCGTGTTTCAGAGTATTTCTGTGCCGAATGCACTTCGCCATGTGTTTGATGCGGTGGATTTTCATGACGAGTTACACGTGGTAAGTTAGACTTCTGTCTTATGTTGGAAATAGGCGCGTGTATATTATATAAATGACACGAACATGTAGTGAATCATAAGTTAAAACAGTGTTGTATAGTGTTGCATGACTCGTACTCGCTCCTCCCGTGTTATAACTCCTCCTTCTTCATTTTTTCGTACGTTATCGGAAAGATTCGGTAAAGCTAATCTTTCTTTTATAAATCTGATTAAACTAAAGACTCTTCAGAGATATAAAGGATGTCATACTACTCCATAGGTACTCCAGATTAATATCAGAAATGCAGAAACAGCGTGTGTTACGTGAGCTTTAAGTGCAAAGATTATCCAGAAATGTTTTTTAAAACCCTAAGATTTGCCCTTAGAATGAAATGGTCTATTATTGCCCTATTTAAAGGTGTCATGGATAATAATGTTGAGTTCTGCTCTTATTTGCTGTTTCACAGCGAGGCTCATGTCAGTAGATCACATTTGTAAACAGACCTTATATGTTTGAGCCTGTTTCAGATGAAGATACAGATTTTGAGGAACATCCAGTTGTTTGGAGTTTGGAAATGGACATTTCTGAGTGGTAAGTTTGTTTGTGTTTTTTCAGTATGGACCTGCAAAACTTAACTGTAACGTAGATAGTAGAACTTTAGCCTAAACGCTAGCATATAGCATTAACTAGCATATATGACAAAATGTGCTCTATAGAACAGTTTGTCCATTTATGGCTACTGTAGAAACATGGCAAAATTTCATCCTCCATGTAAGGTGACCCGCGGGGAATGTGGATAAAACGTTAGCATATAGCATTAACTAGCATATAGCAGTAACTCAGCAGTCAAAACTTCACAAATGTAACGCCACAGTCGGTGTTATGTTGAGATTGGCCTGTTTTTCAGCGGTTTTGCATGCACAAGGTTTACATAAGAAGTAGGAAACAATCGCGTTTGAGGCCCACAATATGTCACTAACATGTACAGAACTCTTATTATTCATCTTTGCCTCGGTAAATACAGTTTTACATTCTACAGCACCTTTAAAGGAATAGTTAACACCAAAATAAAAATTCTGGTCATCATTTACTCACACTTTTTTGTTACAAACCTGTATAAATGTCTTTGTTCTGATGAACACGGAAGAAGATATTTTGAGGAATGTTTGTAACCAAATTGTTTGTGAGCCCCATTCACTTCCATAGCAGGAAAAATAAGTACTATGAAAGTGAATGGGGCTCATGAACGGTTTAATTACGAACATTCCTCAAAATAACTTCATTTGTGTTCATCAGAACAAAGAAATGTATACGAGTTTGTAACATCATGAGAGTGAGTAAAGATCACAACCTTTTTATTTTTTGGTTAACTATCCCCTTTAAACTTCAACATCTTTAGTTAAATATACACACCCTTCCATCTCATACTGTAAATATCATTGTCCTTAGCTCGAAAAACCAAACTTTATCATAGCGAGCCTGAGCATTCATATTTTTCTCATAAATATGAGAGGACAAGGTAGAGTAGATTTTTACCACAGTACAAAGGACACAGGACAAACTAACCCACAGGCATTTTAAAACCTCTGAATATCAGTTCTCTAGCCTTCCAGATGACATTTTAAATATGACTATTCTCTCCCTCAAGAGAGAGCACAATGTACTCGGTGAGGGCGTTGAAACATAATGCACTCTTACTCTCAGTATCTTAAATTAATCTCCAGCGAGAGCACACCTACATGCGGTGCATGCTTTAAAACACTCGCTCAGTGTTTGTTGTAGTGCCAATAATTTTATCCCCATTTGGTCACACCAGGAGTACCACAACATACAACAACAAATGATGATGGACGCTACATTAATCACACATGCTTTTTCTTTCAATTCTATTAATTGCGGTTCTTTAATCACATGTCTTGTTTAAGAAAGTAGAGGAAAACTTTGAATTGCTCTTCCAAAACACACAACATCGGCTCGCTGAAGTGGGGGGCGGTGAGCGGTTACATGAGGTCTTTAATCAACCATTTTGAGGGTGATAATATTTGTGCTTGACAAAAATGGGCACAGCGCTTCATTACAGACCTCGTTATGTTGGGCGGGTAATGGCACGTGTCCGCCTAAGTAATGAGAGAGAACGGAGTGAGAAATAGAGAGAATTTAAAGAGAGGAATAAACAGGAAGTGGAAAGCAGGCATTTTTACGGCTGCACTCATTTGTCCTTGTGATGAAGACACGCTTGAATACGTCATCAACAGTACTGATTTGGGCCAACTAGGTTACACACAATTAAAAACAAGTAAATGGGTATGGATAGGCGCGCACACACAGGAAGAACTATAAACTTCCTGGAAATGTGTGTTTGTTTGGCTATAGTCTGAACTCATTTTTTTTTGTCAGAAAAATTAATGCATTAAATAAAATATTTTTATTATAGGAAGGGATAAGGTGTAGGTTAAGTATTTAGTTATTGTAATGTTAGGGTTAGTTTATGACATGTCCTCATTTAGACCTTGAGTAAATGTGTGCACACCAAACACCCCCTAAGAGTAAAACACAGAAGGACATTTTCACACTAAAGGTGATGATGACAAACATAATTAATTTGATGTCAGAGTTTGGTTTACATAAGGACAAAAACAAAACTTGGTGATAAAGGGTTAGTTCACCCATAAATGAAAATAATATCATTAATGACTCACCCTCATGTCGTTCCAAACTCGAAAGACCTCCATTCACCTTCGAAACACAGTTTCAGATGTTTTATATTTAGTCCGAGAGCTTGTTGACGCTTCATTGAAAATCTACAAACGGTATACTGTCCATGTCCAGAAAGGTAGTAAAAACATCATCAAAGTAGTCCATATGACATCAGTGGTCAGTTAGAATGTGTTGAAGCATTGAAAATACATTTTGGTGCAAAAAAAAAGATTACGACTTTATTCAGCATGGTCTTCTCTTCCGGTTCTGTTGTGAACTGCGTGCACGAGACTGAAGTCACATGACTGCAGTGATGCGGCTGGCGCGTTATCCTCAGATATGTTTGCAAAGTGTTTTTTTTCCAAACTTACAGTGTAGGTCTCCCTCAGACTGTAAACGAAGCTCGGGTGCACAAATAAAAAAACAAAGCTGAGGCGCACCGAATAACACGTCAGCCGCGTCGTACGTCAGCCCCGTCACTGCAGTCACGTGACTTCAGTCTCGTGCATGGCGGTTCACAACAGAACCGAAAGAGAAGACAATGCTGAATAAAGTCATAATTTTTGTTCTTTTTGGACCAAAATATATTTTCGATGCTTCAACACATTCTAACTGACCCACTGATGTCACATTGACTACTTTGATGATGTTTTTATTACCTTTCTGGACATGGACAGTATATCGTATATAGATTTTCAATGAAGGGTCAGAAAGCTTTCGGACTAAATCTAAAACAACTGTGTTCCAAAGATGAACGGAGGTCTTAGAGTTAAGAATGACATGAGGGTTTTTGGGTGAACTATTCTCTATTCTCTCCACTGTGTAGATTTTTACCAGCATCTAGTGGTAAGATTGTGAATTGCAACCAACGAGTCACCCCTCCCTTTCGAAATGCATGGAGAAGCTACAGTAGCCACCACGGGACAAACACGTCATCGTTTGAGACAAGGTAGTGACAAAATGTGCTCTATAAAACAGTTTGTCCATTTAGGGATACTGTATAAACATGGTGGCGCAAATTTGCGACTTCCATGTAAGGAGACCTGCGGCTGATTCTAAGGTAATAAAACAATAAAGTTCATTTTGTAAGGTATTTATACACCACTGATGATATAGTTATGTATATTACATTGCATTTCTCAATCAAGAGATCCTTTCAAAAGTTACACAATGTACCTTTAACAAAGAGGGAACATGATAACTTTTAAATTTGATTTTTTTTTTGCTTAAAACTGCTATAACAATGCTAGTAAACAGCATTCTTTCAGCACCACTAAATACAGCATGAATAAAGAATCAGTAAGGACAGAAGTCACAGCTTTCTTTTCGCTGCAATGCAGAGATCCATTAAGACCATCCATGATCTGCACATGTCTTTACATCCCAGAGTTAAACGTCAGCCCGGAACAAAGCATTTGTTATCCAGCGTGCTCCCAACAGCACACAATTAAAAGATGCTCAGATCCTCTCTGTTGCCTTGAATACAAAAACCGAAGCTGCTCACCGGCTTCTCTGTTTTTATGTCTGAAGAATCTGAGTGGGAAATTCAGCTCACGCCCACATCCCCTAAATAAGCATGACTGCTCGACCCACTCTTTAGAAATTCTGCATATACACACAACAATGCAGGGAGAGAGAGGCACTTGAGTTTCATTATTCTCAAAGAGGAACAATCTCTCATAGTCACAAACACACGCCGGCAACCTCCCACACCTCACCTTCACCTCCATTAGTGCTACAGAAGTACCCACGAATAAAGCACATACGATGCGCTGGATCAGCACTGTGTGACATCAAAGGTCAACTTTAGCTGAGTATGTAAGGACATAGTGTTAGGCTGAATGGACAAACACATATACTGCGTGTGTGTATTGGGGGTTATAGATAAAGTATGACAATATTATTTCTAAATAACTTCATCTGGATTACTTAATTTAGTTATGTGTGCATAAAGCAGCGATACTTACAGCTGGCACTGATCGCCTTTGATACCCTTGGTGGTGCAAAAGCATTTGCCTGTCAGCACCTGGCACACGTTGGCATGGCCATTACATTTACAGGCTACAGGAAACGGAGAGAGAGAGATAGAGAGACACATGTTAAATATTTAGTTCAAGACAGTTGGACACATTGCACTTGGGACACGGCTTAATCTTTAATTTAGTTTACATTATATCTTGATCTTTGAGCTCTGTAGTTTATCTCAAGCAACTCAGAGACACAACATGATATGAAATATCACAAATGAATACAAATGGCAAATCCTGACTCAACTCAAATTCAAATCAGTCTGTGCTGGCCTAGATGATCAGTTTGATCTAATCTTTAGTACAAACAAGCTGGCAAACAGATAAACTGAGATGTGGTATCTGTATTTTAACATTGTGTTCTCTCTGTGCTCTTAGAGAAGTTTGGCTGAATTACTTGAAGTAAGTACATCAGGTTCCAGTACCCAGGCCAAGATGCATTAATGATGTAAGGCAAAATAATAAATTTAAAAACCTTAAACAGAGGTCAACATACAAAAGGAATGGAAAATTCATAAAAAAAATTTTGCCTTTAAAACTTTTAACTAGCAACGGCGGAGCAATGCAATCAAATTTAAAGGAAGTTTAATGATTTCCGGCGACACAAGCGACAGCGACCATTGGCGACCGGAAGTGGGCAGGTACAGCTACGCAACAAAGTTAAAAACATTTCCACTTAATGCAGATGATGAGCAAATTTTGTGTGCGACAACCAATTAGTTTGAAGCAATGGAGTTCACGTCACCCATCTTTTCGTCATTTAACTAAAACTTTTAAACGTGGTTGAAAACGCCTTCAGCCGAGGGCTTTGATAGCTGTGATACTTGAGCTGTGAGCCGGTTGGTTGTTGTGATACTTGTCCCGCCCCTCCTCCACAGTGATTGGACGCGCGTGTGAGAACTGATATTGACGAGCGGAGCTCTTCGCCCAAAGTTGAATCTCTTTCAACTATCGGCGCTAGTGGAAAAACCGCCAAGCGCCGGCTTTCAGCGTGGAAAAAAACACTATCTGCTGGCTTATTCGAAAAACGTAGAGCTCCCATTGGAAAAAATTGAAAACATCCGCTGGCCGCAGGCATAAAACCTTTGGTGTGCACGCCCCCTTACTGAAAGGAAAGTTACTCATTTGTTTATAGTTGTTACTAGGACAACCAGAATTAGGAACACCTCTTAATGACCTCATTGGCTGTGTCTGAAATCTCTCAAATTCCTTCCAAGTTAAAAAGGCATCAAGGCACGTCCGAATCCGATGTATACTTTACTTCCTGACTCCTGAAAATAAGTGAGTGAATTCGGACACTTGACCGAAATTGAGCTTTACTCGGCACGAGCCTCAGTGGACGAGTAGCAACTAGCTTTGAGTGTACATCAGTTATACACTCATCATTGTGGGTTGAATGAGTGCACTCAATGATGTCCATTATGATTTCGGACACCACTAAAATGGATGTTCCCTCAAATAGTGCACTATTTAAGGATATAGGGGGCTATTTCGGACACAACCAATGTAAATTTTAATCATTGCCAATGTGTAATAGCTTTTTGCTCTTACACATAGTATGGGTATTTATAGTGACTAAATAAAGACTGAATAGGTGTGACAGATGTGTAAATATGGGCAGTTGTGTGGTAATGTGTGACATCAGAACATTACAAATGTTCAGAGTTTTAACAGTTTAGTGTAAATAAATTAACTTTATATATTGGAGAAGTTATGAAATATGAAAGTAACAGTATGTAAAATAAAGTCGTAAAATAAACTGTTATCTGAAAAAAAAACCCAATTCTGTTTTGTAAGTTATTTGGTTCTAAAATCTCTGGAATCTTTCTGGTACATAAGGTTCAAACTAGATTTATCTGCATTTTCTGTTTCATAGGCCAAAAACGTTGGCTTTAAGTGCCACAGCCTTTTATCTGTACGGAAATCCATTTCTGTCTGCTCTGAACAGCGGACTATAATTATTTCTAAAGCAAGCATTAATTCTTTCCTCTCGCTGAGCTAACACCACCACAGATCGTCTGGGCTCTGACAGGCTTTTGTCTGCCATACGTGACGGCACGTATGGTGCTGTCTGAATGCTACCATCTGCCCGCAACACTCTCTTTCTTGTTCCTATAGTTTGTGTTTCACAGTAGCTGGGTTTCCATCGAAACGTGTTTTCAAAAACAAGAAAAACAAACAAATGTGAATTGGGTGCGTTCCATCAAGTTGTTTGATCGAATGACAGTGGTATTGGTAACCTAGTAGCCAACCAAACAAGGCACATTTAGTTACGATTTGGCAAGTTATAAATTTACTAGCAGTGCAGCTTGTAATTGCCAAACTGAATGCTGTGCACAGAAAAAGAAATGCTGCATTTTTTATGCAGGCACTAGCAGCAAGGTCATTGTGATGACGTTGAGCCCAAAATATTTATAAAACGTCATCTGATACAGCTAGACGTTCAGTCACGTGGGTTTAATGTTCGCTACGTAAGAATTTTTCCATCTCCCATTATTCGCATTTACTCTTTTTCGCACAAGTCAAAAACCAGCTCAAGCGAGCGTAAAAATGAAAGGATTTATATTCTTAATTTGCCGTTTCCATCACTCGTTTCTTATGCAATACTTCAAAATGAGCATAAAATAAGTGTAATGAAAACCCAGCTGGTGACGTACATGTACAGTGGTGTGAAACATCATTGGCCCCATACAGATTTCTTATGTTTTTGCATATTTGTCACACTTTAACATTTCAGATCACCAATCAAATTTAAATATTAGTCAAAGTGAACAAAGTTTTTATTATTAAGGGAGAACAAAATTCAAAACTACATGAAAAAGTGTGCCCCTAAACCTAATAACTGGTTGGGCCGGCCTTATTAGCAACAACTGCAATCAAGCATTTGCGATAACTTGCAATGAGTATGTTACAGCGCTGTGGAGGAATTTTGGTCCACTCATCTTTGCAAAATTGTTGTAATTCAGTCACATTGGAGGGTTTGAGAGCATGAACCGCCTTTTTAAGGTCATGCCACAACATCTTAGTAGGATTGAGGTCAGGAGGAGCAAGGGCCACTCCAAAGTCTTCATTTTGTTTTTCTTTAGCCATTCAGAGGTGGACTTGCTGGTGTGTTTTGGATCATTGTCCTGCTGCAGAACCCAAATTCGATTCAGCTTGAGGTCACAAACAGATGGCCAGACATTGTCCTTTAGAACACACACCTTCCAAAACGTTTGACTTTTATCTCGTCAGTCCACAGAGTATTATCCCAAAAGTCTTAGGGATCATAAAGATGTTTTCTCGCAAAACAGAGAAGAGCCTTTATGTTCTTTTTGCTCAGCAGCGGTTTCGTCTTGGAACTCTGCCATGCAGAACATTTTTGCCCAGTCTCTTTCTTATGGTGGAGTCAAGACTGGTAATTTTGGTTGGCCGGCCACTCCTAGGAAGGTTCATCACTGTTACATGTTTTCGCCATTTGTGGATAATGGCTCTTACTGTGCTTCGCTGAAGTCCCAAAGCTTTAGAAATAGCTTTACAACCTTTCCCAGAATGATAGATCTCAATTACCTCCTTACTCATGTCTCTGAATATCTTTGGATCTCATCATGATGGCTAGCTTTTGAGGATCTTTTGGACTACTTCACTTTGTCAGGCAGGTCCTATTTAAGTAATTTCTTGTTTGTGAACAGGTGTGGCAGTAATCAGGCCTGGGTGTGCCTTGAGAAATTAAACTCACGTGTGATAAACCACCGTTAAGTTATGTTTTAAGAGGGGGAGCAAGCACTTTTTCACACAGGGCCATGTAGTTTTAGATTTTGTTTCCCCTTTATTTAAAAACTGCATGTTGTTTTATTTGTGTTATCTTTGACTAATTTAAAAAAATTGATGATCTGAAACATTAAACAAATATGCAATAACATCCCAAAACCCTTTTCACACCACTGTATCTCCAGGTATTTGCCGTCAATTATTAAAGGAAAGGAAGAAACATTTTCCCAAAACACCACAGAAAAACTCAACTTTTATTCATTTATGTTTTCTTTCTTTATTCTTCACACCATTCCAGCATCTTTGGCTATATTCATGGCGCGAACTGTTTAATCCATACACAAGTTTATCCACACAAGTTAATCCATACCACAGGTTGGGGGAGAGGCAATTTGGTATATCCATTTCACCTAACTTGCATGTTTTTGGCCTGTGGGAGGAGGAAACCCACACTGACACAGGGAGAACATGCAAACTCCACACAGAAAAGCCACCTGACCTTTCCGGGGCTCATACGTTTATGAACTGTGGCCGACACTTTTATCCAAATGGACTTCAATCTTTATGCTTTTATCAACATGCATGTTATCTGTAAAACAAACCCATTACCAACATAATGTCCTACCAACTGATCTACAAGAACAAATACAAAAATAAGCTTTGAATCAAACAAAGTCTTTTTGTTTTGAATTTGGAGTGTTTCTGTATAACCCACAAAATCACATTTGTCACCTTTATATTGCATCTACCCCACATTTTGTAGCCACTAGTTCTTTGTGTTAAAAACCCCATGGTGATATCTCATATCTTCGAGCATTACGTACTATGAAAGCATATCCCGTTTCACCCAGGATCCCTTAGCAGTGATCTAAATCCACAGCTCCAGGCCAAAAGAAATAAATCTAAAAATGTATGTGTGTCTGTGTGTGTGTGCGTACGTGTGTGTGTGCGTGTGTATGATCTAATTTTTTGTCTCTGGAAGGGTAATCACCTGTATGATCTCAGCATCCAACACTTTCATGGTGTAATATTCACATGCTATGTATGCTATTTATTTCAGTGTAAGCTCTAACAAGGGTAGTGGAGTATCAAAAAGCCTCCAGTTAGCAGCGGGTGCAAGTGTTCTCACCTTGGCACTTTCCGCCATTGGTTGGGTCTCCATGGAAACCAGGCAAGCATGTTTCGCAGTGAGGGCCTGTGGTGAGGTTACGGCACTGCTCACAAACACTGCCGTTCACACAAGTGCTGTGGCCGTTGCACTGGCATGCTGGGAAAACAAAACCAGTGATTAGGTCAGACTTTGTCCAGAAGTAACTATTATTTGTTACTGAGGTCACGTACGACTCACAGTTTTAATAATGTGTTATCTGAGTGCGAGTAATTGTAGAGTTGCAAACATAATGACTGTTTTCGAACAATTTTCGACCACTGCCTTGTTTGTCAGGTAGTCCTGTCATTTGTTGATTCAATGTTGTTGGTCTTGCAATACCACTTGGTGCCACTAGGGGCACAAACATTACACATTTTATCTGTGCTAATGCTGGTGTTTCATTTATGTAAAATTTGTCTAAAAACATCATGTTCCCACTTTGCAAGGAATCGAATGTATCATTTAGTGCCCGGTTTAATACTTTGTGTGCACATATATAGCTGGTCCTCACCAGGACACTGGATAAACCCCCATTCAAAGCCTCGTTCCTTTGGACAAAGACCCGCCTCCAGAACCATGTCTTGGCTTTGTCTAGAAGGGCTCTTCATGGGTCCGCGATACGAGCCCTCCATGCACTGCCCTCTTCCTGTGTTACTGGGGTCTCCACACCAACCACAGTCGGGCTGCTCCAGACACTGACCACAGGTACGCAATCCAGAGCAGTTCTGAGCTGTGATGAAAACAGAGAGAAGGACAGAAAAGAAAATTACAGACATAAACCATGTAAGTCAACAAAGACATTCAAAACTTGAAACTTTTCACCCCTTGCTGCATACAATTAAAAAGATCAGAACAATTTGTCCTCAAAAACCTCTAGACAGACTACCATGGAGTACTGCCAAAAGTGGGCCATAAAAATTTTAAAGAGCACCTATTATACAAAATACAATTTTACAAGGTGTTTGGACAAAATGTGTTGGCAGTATGTGAACACAACCACCCACAACCACATGAAAAAAATCCATCCAGTCCCAGTAGACATGGCATTTAGATTCTCTTTAGCAATGTGATGTCACACTGCTGAAGCCCCACCCACAACCATTGACTACATTGACCTGGGGCTTCAACACGGTGGTAGACGGTAATCTTGTCTCTTGCCTCATAAATGTAAAAAATTATTCATACTGACTTACAAGGCGCACCTGACTATACAGACGCAGCACCAGCCAAATTATTAAAAAAAGACGCGGCTTGTAAAAACTGGCATAATATGTGTCCTTTAAGCTCTCCTGCAAGGACCTTTTATATAAACAATACTTAAATCACTGTAAAAATGATTCCCAATTAACAAAATAAAGACACAATTTTTTCTTATTGAAGAGAAAAAGAAAAACTGAGAGAAAGAGACAGCAGTTCTCCAGCAGTGCAACAAAAAAAACACGGGGCGAACTCTAAACAAACAACCTTCAGGCCACCTGTAAAGTGGCAGCAGCTGCTAGATTTAGGAGGAAATTTATCAGACTGCTACAATGCAGGAGCAGCCACACACAAGCTCCCCGCGTCCCGCTGCAAATCACTGCTGAAAAAACAAGAAATACTGCCACAGGAAACAGAAATAGATCTTTGAAATGGCACTGACACAGGCCGGGGCTCGTAGTGGAGCCGCTGAAACGTTAAGTAACCATCACTTGGACAGAGAGATACATTTTGGTGACAAAAAGGTTTCCGCCTCTGGACAGATTTGCAGAATCGCACCACCTACTTCAGGCAGAGAGCTTTTAATTCATTTTCCATTAGACTGAGCATAATGGAGGTTCTATCAGTAAGTCTAGACCTGTCATAAATGCAGGCTACTGTCGGAGAGCGTTGACGTGTCCCCCCGTACGCACACCTTAACGCCTGAGAGAGAAAAATAACATTAGAAGCATTTAAGGCTTCCAGTCTGAAGGACAAACATAACTTGTTGCCTTTTTGTGATTGCACAAGATGCGCGCACATTGCTTTGAACCTGTGAAAATGATTTTCTCCTTCAAGTACACAAACATGCAGTACACATCAAGCAAAGTGAAAGTTTAAGAATATTTCAATGTTTGAGGGACTTTGGGAATTTTCCTGGGAGAATATTTCCACCCAATTATGTCGTTCACCAACATCTTCTTCGAAGGTTCTCCTGCTTGGCGCATCGGCACGCACCGTAAGAATTCATTCCCGAGTGGCCAAGAAGCGAAGAGCGAATGCTTAAGCAGACAAATTGAAACACTAATTGCATATTACAGGCGGATCAGAGGCCAAGTAGTTGAGCTAATGGGATGAAACAATAGATTTGATAGAGATGAAAACCTACATAACCGAGGCTGCTGACAAACGCTGATCATTCTATAAAAGGCCCGACAAATTAAGCCACTTTCTCATTGCTAGAAGAGCATATCCACAAAATTGAGCTGATTACAACAATCCTTTAAAGAAACAAGTTAGAGTTCATGAAAAAATTTGAGAAATGTGTTGTATTTTTTGTGTTAGCCATTGTGTTAAACACATTTGGTGCTTTAAGCAAAAATACAGGGGGTAGGATTGGGCCCATTCAGGTTTTACTGTTTTAGAGCTACCTAGTGCAACACAACATTTCACTCTGGTGGTCACACAAAAATCTAAATTAATGTGCACAAATGAGGTTTTGTTGCTTTAATCTTTCCCTACCATTGATAAGTTTTTCCAGCAATCTGTATTCCTATTATCCACCAGGTGGCGCTGTTACTCAACTTATAAATCCCGGAAGCAACCCCTTAGGGCAAACAGTAACGGTACGTTCACAAGGGGCATAAGCGTCAACGTTTCCCATTCACTTTTAATGGGTGACGTTCTCTGCACTAAATGGCAGTGCCGTGGTTGGATAGTGCAGATTAAGGGGCGGTATTATCCCCTTCTGACATCACCAGGGGAGCCAAATTGCAATGACCTATTTTTTCACATGCTTGTGGAGAATGGTTTACCAAAACTATGTTTCTGGGTTGATCTTATTCACATTTTCTAGGATGATAAAAGCATTGGGGACCCAATTGAAGCACTTAAACATGAAAAAGTAAAATTTTCATGGTATGTCCCCTTTAAAGCAACACTTAAGAGTTTTTGCTCTTTGCTCCCCCTACAGGTTGGAAGCGGAATTGTCCATTACCACTGTCGTAAATAATTTTACAATGCATTGAACAAAAAAAGAGATCAAGTCAGCATGTTAAGTATCTGTAAACCGGCGTTACTCACAAGGCTAGTAGCAGCAAAGCCAAGTCAACATCAGTCTTGCAACTACTAGCCTACGAGTATAAGCCCGCTCTATGTTCACTCTAGTTTGAGCTCTTTCTCTATTGTGGTCCTGTTTTCTTTTCTTCGCCTCCTCCGAAATGAAACCCTTCCTTTTCTTTGCAGGCTCCGCCATGATGACAATTGTAAAGCTGCATAGGTAATGGTATCTTTCTTTTATATGTACCTGCCGAGTATGCTCCACTCATGGCCTGCAGGATGCTCCACTGCCGTAAAGCAAGTTTTTGTAGTTTTCACTCAAACTACAGGAACACGACCCGATGGTTGGAAACTTCTTTAGTGCGTTTTTGGCCGAATGAGGGCTGCAAAGCGAATGTGAAAGTGCCGTTCACCCTGTTTCGAGTGGACGAACGACTGAAGCGTTTTTGGAAACGTTATTTTAAGGTTAAAACAACTCTTTGATGTTGCTTTAAAAGCAGAGGGTCTATTATTTCATTTGATATATGTATGTTTATATATTTAAAGAATAAAATTTTCTGGAAGGCATTAAACTTTTGTGAAAATCATAAAAATTTTTGTCGCTGGTTGCCAACTTTTTTTAAAACACTGGCAGGGAAAGAGTTAACACGGCAGTTGTTTTAACTAACACTGCATGATAGACAGTTCAAATCCATATAGCATAGGTTTTCTTTACGTTTTTGTAGAAATGGGCTGTGTTTATTAGAGATGCAACAATATATCGGTATCGGATGATAGTATTTATTAGAGATGCACCAATATATCGGTCAATAATCGGTATCAGATGAAAGTATTTATAAGAGATGCACCAATATATCTGGCAATAATCGGTATCGGATGATAGTGTTTATTAGAGATGCACCAATATATCTGGCAATAATCGGTATTGGACGATAGTATTTATTGGAGATGCACCAATATATCGGACAATAATCGGTATCGGACGATAGTATTTATTAGAGATGCACCAATATATCGGGCAATAATCGGTGTCGGACGATAGTATTTATTAGAGATGCACCAATATATCGGACAATAATCGGTATGGGACGACAGTATTTATTAGGGATGCACCAATATATCGGGCAATGATCGGTATCGGACGGTAAGTTTAAAAACAGACAATAGTCATGACCAATATATCCTGTCAATCAAAAAAGACCAGGAAAATGAAATGAATTTAGCTCGGTGTATAGAAATTAGAAATATCACCAGTTTAATGTTCAATATTAATGGTCATTTTAAGAATGAATAACATTCACAAAATGCAATCTTTAGAATTTAGTTAATCTAAGTTAATATAACCCCCAAACTATTGGTATCAGCATTAACATCGAAAGATATCAGACTCTGAATAATCTGTATCGGTGGAAAAATGTAATATAGGTGAATCTCTAGTATTTACCACTTGGGCCTGTTAATAAGCAGTGATGGCCACCATATAAAGATAAGAACACTCACACACACAGTCTCCTGTCTGCCACTCTAGACACTGGCCATAGGGGAAGGAGATGACATAGGCGTTGGAGTCAACACAACGCTTGGTGCTTCCACACCACATACACTCCATTGCCTGGCTGGTGCAGTTTTCACAGGAAGTGCGCAGAGAGCAGGGCATCTTACAGGGTCGGGTGTTCGGGTTCAGGCTCACTGCAAGGGGGAGATATATTGGTTATGCAGTATGATTGATTGAATTTTAACAACATATTAGCAACAAGGCTATTATACAGAATATAATGCTTGCACTGTAAAAGGTTTTGCCACAAACTCAACTTTATGCCGACAACACGAGACAGCATTTCAACTCCATGAAAAATCTCATGACATTTTAATCTTTTAACACCCTTAGGACTCAGTAATCAACTGTACAAATGTTTGTAGGCTAGTGTTGTCCCAAAACACCTAGCACTTTTTTACTACACTGAAGCGTTTATTTTTTTTAACTTAAGGAAATTATTATTTAAAATGTACACAATATGCTACCATTAGTGTTAATCCTTTGCGCTACAAATGAAAAAACATTTATCACAGTGTACACATTACTCACACCATTTAAACTATAATACGGTGAAGTATTGTGGGCAAGCATGCAAATTAGGATGCACTTGTGAGCCAAATAAAGAGACCCACCAACTGATTTCGCACAGATGAGTCCGTCTGTGTGGGCAGTGCAGGGGTTGGCCCTGAGGCCAGAGACCTGAGCTTTCTCCAGGTAAGCACAAAACCCAGAGTCATTGGGCTCAAATGGAAGCCACTGCAGAGAGGTGTTCTTGAACGCGGACATGTCCTCCCAACCCCAGTACGACACGTTGATCTTTCGCAGGCCCACCCAAGGGGACAGTTTCTGCAGGATAAATACAGCGAGTGAGGGGATGCAGAGACACTGAATTGATCAAATCAGTAACTGTAAGCGTTTTAAACACAAGATGCACTGATCACAATTGTTTCAAGAACTTTTTCAGTCAAAAGCTTGAAAAAACTCACAAGGCTTTCGTTTAAAAGCCTGAAATTAGTTTTGTAGACAAATATTAACTGTGAAAATGTAAGAATGTCTTTACAAAAGAAAAGTTGCAGTAAAAAATTTAATAACAAGCTTGGTAAAAAAATGTATAGAAAAGTGATCAAACAAGTGCACAGCATCTCAAAATGCATCACCTCATAAAGTTAGATCAGAGACTGGCAAATAGAGTAAATTTATATTTTTAAAGACTAAAAAAAAATTATTAAAAAGGGGACATAGAATAATTAAACAGGGTATTTATATCCTTGTTCTGTGATGTGACATGTAGACAAAAAAATTTTGGTTGGGTCTGTTGTGCCTTAGAAGCTTCCTAAAAACCTCCCTCAGAAAGCTATATTAGGGTGGGTGATTTTAAACGCATGGTTTTAAACCTATTTGGCATCCCTTCGGGCTTAACTGGCAACCTCTTTATGAAATGCAAGCACTTGATTCTGATTGGCTGCCTTTGCTGCCACTCAAAAGAATGTAAACTTGCCGTCTTCAGAACCCAGACAGACCAAAATTTTACAGATATAAGAGCACACCTCGCGACTCGCCATTTCGCCTCAAACTTCGCAAACACTGCAGCAATTTACTTCCCGTTGGGAGTGAGGGGCCAAATGTATGCAAATATTTTGAAGGGGAGGGAATTGAATAAGATTGGGGGAAGTGAGATGCATTTTACGTAATATGTATCCTTTGTTTCGGATTGGGCCATTTTCTGGCGGACATTTTTTAAAGGAGGAATTTCTATGAAACGGAGATGTTTAAAATGTCT
The DNA here is from genome assembly GCF_030506205.2 of Paramisgurnus dabryanus. Taxonomy (NCBI): domain Eukaryota; kingdom Metazoa; phylum Chordata; class Actinopteri; order Cypriniformes; family Cobitidae; genus Paramisgurnus; species Paramisgurnus dabryanus. The sequence goes on along the minus strand of NC_133337.1, from coordinate 50,103,808 downwards.
AGTTATTTTTTGTGATTTACTGTTTTCTAGATAAAATCATCCTACATAATGTAAAGAAGATACATAATAATATAACCTTTATATTTTTAGCTCTTTTCCCACCATTGCTAGTTTTCTCTTAAATTAAGAGATAACGCTTCCCTGCAAATGACGAGTTTTTACAGCAATCCATCTTTTCGCAATTATCCAATAGGTGGTGCTCTTACCCAACTTATTAAACACTAAAGCATCAACTGATACAAAATAGTAAAAACTCTGTGTTTGTTTTGATAATCATTCTGATCTCTAACAAATGTCCTTTACAAAAATGCAATTGTCTCAGCTTTTTGCTCAAAATTTGGTATTTTTGAAGAAACCTACCAATATTTGAGAGGTGACAAAAAGAGAACAACTGAAGATAGGATGAAACTTTTTTGTTTATAAGCAGAGGGTCTGTTCTTCCATTTAATATATTGTATGTTTATATATTTAAAGTAACATTATGTAAGAAATTTATATCAATTAATCATAAAATGGCCCTGATATGTCACTAGATCCGATGAAATACCAATATTTCTCATATGTAATATGTTTGTGGAAAAAACTGCAAGTGGATGTTATATTGTGAACGTTTGGCAAGGAGCAGCGCGAGTCTGGAGTTACTATGGACGTGCTGTTTCATAATAAAGGTATGATGTCATTTTATGAATGAACAATTCAGATATGACCTCGTTGCATTAAATGTATTATTAATTTTGCTAGAGCATTTATTTCTTGAAACAACACTTCGAAATGACATATGGCATGACACGTTTAATACCCTTTTTCATCAATATGATACATTGTAAACTTAATAGTTTATAAACAAAGACTCGTCGTGCCCGCCAGCGTGGCCCGGTCGGCTTAAAAGGTTTAAAAGAAAAAAAAACTTAATGTGTAGGACTCGTCACTTGCCATTGGAAGCTTTGTAGCAACCAGTACGTTCCTGTTGGATCCTGCAGCCTATACTATCTGGCAACCTCGAGTCAAGGGGGAGGAGAATGGGATACACCGCTCTACAGTAATTTGAAAGTGATTGCAGTACCATTTTTGGCCACCATCCTACATACGGTTCCTTTAAAGAAGAACATTATCTGGAAGGCAATAAACTTTTGTGAAAATCATAAAAAATGCTGTTGCTGGCAACTTTTTTTAAATGCTGGTGGAGAAAGAGTTAATACTGAGTCAAAGATGATGAAATCAATGACTGAAATCAAATTTGGATGCTCCTAATCTCATATTTAGATTATGAGACTTCAGACTGAATTTCACAGACAGGGTCACACATGTATGATGGGCCAGAGCATGGTTTACCACTTATTCAACGTACATAAGAGCAAACACAAACCTTTCCCTTCTGCTGGTACTTCTGCAGTTCCTCCAGAACAAAGTCCACCTGTTTGGCTGTAGTCAGGGAGGCGATGTTGCCTTCCAGGTTCTTGCAGTGATGTTGAGCATTATCATAGCTCGTACTACTGGAGTTGATCTGCAGACAGGCATCCCCTACATTGCTCCAACCATCTCCACACAGCTGGGCTACAAATAGACCATAAGAGAAACTGGGAAATTCAAACTCAAGCCTTAAATTTTCCTATGCCTGTGCTTCAGAACAGCAGGAGAGCTCTTAACATAATGAAAATTACTTGTTTGAAACAAGTGAAATATGCTACAAAGGACATTCAAGCAAAGTGGCCAGTAAAAGACATTTTTCTAGCGTGGTAAATGCCAAGCACAATCAGATTTAATACTTTTGCTGATTTAAAAGTCGCAAAGGACAAAAAGGTGTCCTCAATCTGGTTCTCTTTAAATTATAATGTGCAAAGATTGCCAAGACTTTTCAATTCAATATTAAACTAAGAATAGGTGGGGAATGGAGAGAAAAGGGTTTATGTCTGGCATCTTTTATAAGGTAGGCAGCAAGTTAGCCTATGTATGGTGACAAATACACATACAGTATAATTGAAATCTATCTTGACAAGCATTTAATCAACCAGGGCTGACATATTTATATATGGCAAATATATATATATATATATATATATATATATATATATATATATATATATATATATATATATATATGACAAATCTGAACCTCCCTTTGTGTGCCTACAATACCAAAAATATCAAAATAACAACAGAAATCTTTCATGCACAACAAATTTTACCTGGAAGGGTGTGGCATTCCTGCTGTTGAGGATCCCATTGGCAGCTGTGGTTGAGCGAGCAGCTTTTGCAGTTGGCCATCTTACTGCAAATCTGCTCATTCCTGATTGGACATTTGGTGAAATTCTTCACGGACTTGTAATGAGAAAAACAGCAAGTCAAATTAAAGGAGAAAACACGCACAGGATGACTGTTCGTACAATTGTGTAGTGTAGCGCGGGTGCCCTCTGCAGGCCAACTTACAGAAGTGCAGTTACTGAGAGCCGAGATGCATTTCTTGCCATCGCACCACTGACATCCATTAGTGTTGGCGGTACAACTGGTGCAGTCGGAGAAGCGGTAACATCTCTCATCTACTGTAGCTTGAGGTGAGACAGATTGAAAAAGAAAGCAAAGTAGGAAGATAAGTGTCTTTGCTTAATACATTCTCAAGTATTAATATCTCAATGTTGTCAAGCATACATTAATCTAGAGCAGTAATTCTCAAAGTGTGGTCCGCGGACCACTAGTGGTCCGCCAAACCCCCCTAGTGGTCCGCCAAAAGATGACCTAAATTAGGCAAGTGTTTATACCAGGGCTATTCAATTGGCGGCGCGCGGGTCAGACCCGGCCCCCAAGGTAATTTGATCCTTCCCTTTATGTAGTCTGTAAAAAAGACATCTCTAGAATAAATTTAGTAAGTTAGACAAACGGGCCCTACAGTTACGAGTTGATGCGCGTGCGTCTGTTTCATACAGCATGAGATGCAGAGCGCGAGTCACGTGACTGGTGCGAGCAGCTGTGTCACGTGTTTATGTTCGCGCTTTGGTCCACAAGTTCAACGCGATCGCCTCCCCCGCTCGCGCCCGCGTCTCAAGACTGTGGTGACTTAAGAGACCGGACTCTATGGCTGTTTTAACTTTATTTGTTGTATTTCCAGCTTTAAAACACTGCCTTTTCCGACAATTGTTGTCTGATAAGTCTGCTCAATTATGACTTGCTTATCAACAATGACATTTACGTTACATGTCTTAATAAATGAAACTGCCGTTTTTCCAAAATTCAAAGCATCGTTCTCACACAATAATGCAATTTAAACGAGTAACAGTTCATTTGCACGTGTATGCGTATCGTGCTGACAAACATACACCTGATTTCACTGCTCTTGCGAAATCTAAAAACATATTCTGTCGTATTAGAAGCTAGCCTAATGTTTGCCAATTATTAAGATGGCTGTTGTTGTTGAAATAGGGCTACTGTAATAATTAGCTTTGACAAAAAACTGCATAAAACAATGTTATGTTATAAACTTTTTTGATATGTGCACTGAAGTGAGTAAATGAGTTAAATTCTCAATGAGTGTGATATGGATCTTATTTACCTATTTAAATGTAGAATAAAGCTTAATGTCAAGCATAAACTGAAGCTAAAATCCACAGATCTATTAGTTTTGTAATGTACTTGTTTTTGTTTCATGTGTAAAATCTCTGTAATTTCAGTGATTTTGGACATTAAGGGGAATTTTTTTTCAGCATTATATTGTTACCATAGATACAACCATAAACTTCACATACCCACCACCTCAGTTTTAAATTAATGGCTCTTTGGAATGACATTAAGTTGGACCTAGACTGTTACAGTATGTTTAATTGGAGTTTTTTTTTCACATGTGCAGTTTGTTGTTCATATTAAGCTGCAACTCATTTTACATTTACTTTTTCAAATGAAATAAAATTCATATAATAATTTCTGAACATAGCATTGCATTTGTGTTTAAAAAATTTGTTTTTGACTTAAAACAGTTGCATATTAAACTTAAGTTTAGCTTATCCTTCCTATTTTGTTGTTTTTTTGGGGGGCGTGTTAGAGTCAGATTCTGTTAGGTGGTCCTCAGAAAAATATTGGAAGATGAAGTGGTCCTTGGGCTGAAAAAGTTTGAGAAACACTGATCTAGAGAGACATCTAAGCAATGTGAAATTATTATCCAGAGCTCTGTGTGCTCTTCCAGAGCCAAGAATCATATTATAACTTTAAACAGAGAAACCATTACAAACACGAACACCTTTACATTCAAATGAAAGTGAATGATTCGTCAAACTGATTCTTTTTAAGTGATTCATTAAAAGAACTGTCTTACCAGTTTCATTCGTTAATAAATCTGACTAGGTGTGCTATATAACTTCACAGCTAGCAAAATGAGCCCAACAGAAAAATTTGTTATCCTGCCATTAATACTCTCTGATACATTTTATCACCTCACATTCAATTCAGACACAAAGCTCATGGCTCTCAAACAAAAACGATTTCGTCTTCCATGGCACTGAAACCCGCCCATAACATCAGCAGGGCCAGCACTGCCAGAAATTATCCAAGCATGCAATTCTCAGACCCCAGATTTGAATTTCAGATGAAGCCAGATATTGCATGGTCTACAGGTCTGCACACACACGCGCTTTTACACAAACCCGCTAAATTTGTGGTTTCGTTTGACTGGTTGTTTTCGGACAGGTGGCAACAGATCAAACAGTACTGGCAGTCCTGCAGAGCAGAAGAGGGTTGTGGGAAAATCACCTCTGTGTCTGTTTTTGACAGTGTGTGCCCCTTCTATTACTCTCTCATTAACATAACTTAGACAGGATTGTGGCAGACAAACCCGGGGGCTCAGATCAGAGTACACAAGCCAAAATGATGATGATGATGATGATGGAAAATGTCACAAAGCCTCTTTCAGAAACCTACCAGCTTTGGCAGGGCAGAACGGAGCAGGTGTAGCATCGTAAGTGAAGCTGGGCTCCCAGGATGTGCACCGGCCACCCTTCCAGATGCAGCGGACGCCAGGGCCCGCAGCCTCGCAGCGCTCCTGCCCCAGGAAGGCCTCACAGCTGGGTGGCCTGTAGATCAGCACGTCATTCAGGAGCATGCTGGAGAAACCACCAAACACGTACATGGACCTGGAAGTGGAAGAGGAAACACAGACCCAACAAGTAATGATACACCAGCGTTGTGTGGGTGTGTGGTTACTTGGATTTTTTTGCTGTGTTTATGAGTTCTTACCCATTACTGGTAACAGCGGTGTGACCGAAGCGGTTGACATCTCTGTGCAAATTTGGTCTGGGAAGGACCTTCCACTCATCACATGCTGAGGATCAAAAAACATGAACTATTTTAGGAAAAATTAATTGCAAAAGGACATCTTTGCCAGTTCTGTTGTTTCTGTACTGTATTCTATTTAGGGATGTGCATTTATGTAATTTTTTTATTTCAATTAATCCATAGGTCTGAAAAACGAGTACTCTGTTAACTGGGAGCGGGGCAATCAAAAGAGCGGGGCTCCACAGCATTACGCGGACGGCGGGTTGCTGTGGCGCATGTGCGTGGACCTTATCTGTTTGTTTTTGAATCATGCATTGTATTGTTACTGATGTGATGTCATACGCCGGTTTGCGTAGCTCAACACAACGTCAAACACGCACCCAGTCTTTATTAACAAAGGCGCTTGTAATGTTAACCAGACATCTAAATAACCACAAAAAAATAAACCCACATGAACATCATTTTCGTGATCGATCATCGATGCCACGTTTGAGTACCGGTGCGCATCCCTAATTCTATTGGTCTGTTTCTCAAGGTCCACTATTTATTAATGCTAGAAGAAGCCCTGGACCATAAACAACTCTGAGTAGGGGTGACTAAATTGTCATTTGTGGGTAAACATATGCCATTCTGATGACCTATCAAGAATCACACTAGAACTGAATAGTCAGCACAAACCAATGTCATAAGCCAGGAAATCAGCAGAAAAGCACTTGGCCCCGTTGCTCAGAGAGGTGTCATTGTGGGTATTTCCTCCAAAGATGAGCAGAGTCCCTCCTAGCATCACAGATGAATGCAGGTAACGTGGATAACCACTCTCCCTCAAAATCGTCCTGCAACACACAAAAGACCTCATCAAATCTCTCTGAACCTCAAAATATGTTTCAAAGATAGACATATGACATATTTTTGCATGAGCGTGTGTGTGTGCTCTCACCACATGCGGGTCTGGACCTCGTAGCGGTAAAGATCATCCACCAGGCCGTATTTGTTGGCGGGTAGAGATTTGTAGCCCCCATGGACATACACGCTTTTGCTGGCGCTGTGGTAGACGCTGCTGTGGCCGTACCCACCCTGAGCGATCGCTCCTCTGGTTTCTGGCACAAGCCATGTGTTTGTACCTGTGTATATACAAAAACAAAGCAGCTCACTCATACAGATGACATTTTGTATGAATGCAATTATTTTTGTGTGTCAATTATTTTCAAAAGAAAAAATATACTGTAGTTGGCTAAATGAAAAGCATGTTCTGGCTTGTTTAATGAGTTGAATCACCACATCCCAACAAAACCAAGTGTCCCGAGTTCATGACCCTTTAAAGACTACTTGATACCATCACGATTACATGCTTATCCTGGAGTTTAACAGGATTAACGAAGGGTACAGATTATTCAATCAATGCAGCCTCAAGACACTGCCCCTGGATACATCAACAGGATACTGCTTCTTACAAAGAACCACAGCTCCATCTACTGGCCAAATGACATAAATATCAATGTTTATCTTTGTGGCTAGGATCTCTAATGAAAAGCTTTCTATTGATACTCTTTTGTTACAAACACGTCCACATGCTTTACTGCAACTCTTTGTTACTCAAACATTTTTCTATGATTGTCTACAACAGGGATTCCCAAAGTGTGGTACGCGCACCCCCAGGGGTACGCGAGCTGCCACCAGGGGGTGCTCGAGAGGAAAAATGTAATGGCGGTCTGTTTCTTTAAGTGGGATTTTTCCATACAATAAAGAAATTAAAAAATGAACAGTAAACATTTCCTTTGTAATCGCTTTTATTTTAAATAAAAAACTATAATTTATTAGTTTTTGATAGAAACGTAGAAGACAGCTGCTGTCTTTTTCTACGCACTGCTCTTCTGTTATGCACTGCAGCCGCTATATGCGTGCCAACTCGTTTCATTCATTCCATATATATTATAAATATGCTTAACTGACTGAAATCAGGGAAACTGTCATGTGGGACGTCTTATGATAAAGTTGTTAGTCACGAAGGAGGAGAGGGACCAAGAGACAGAGACTTTTTTTATGGCAAAAATAGAAATAATGAAATGTGACGAGACATGGGCACAGGATAAGCGAGCAATGTGTTTTCATGCATGGTAAAGAGACCGCCAATGAATTATATAATAAAATACATAAATACTTACTGTAGAGAACTTATTAAAAGCTTTCATTTAATTTTGTTTGAAACTTGAGCTTTTATAATGAATCTGCAAACTATTATACACCTTTTGTGCGAACAGTAAAGGCTTTCGTTAATCTGTTTGATGGGTCTGCACGTGAAGCACTGGTAAACATGAGGAAACCTCTCATATGTCATCTATTAGCTGACGGCAGTAAGTGTACGTTTTTTACCATAGTAAACTCGAATGGCGTCTAAATATCACAGTGGTTAAACGCATACACGGGGGCGCGCATCATCTACGCTGAGCGTAGTTTCAGATGGTGCAATAGGCGTAAATATTTTTCACAATGTTGGACGTAGCTAAGCCCGACGTAGGACTATTACACCCAACTTCTTAACGTCCGGCTAGTGCAACCGGCCCTTGGTTATTTGCGCATGATTAAACATGAGTATTTATGGTGAGAAAATGGGGATTGGGGGTGCGCCAACCCGGTTGGGACATAGAAGGGGGTGCGCAGGAAAAAAAGTTTGGGAACCCCTGGTCTACAACAACCACCTAATCTCAAACTCACTATTTATAGGTGCAGTTTCCCAGACAGGGTTTACATGAATCCAGGACTAGGTTTTACTTTTGTTAAGGACATTTATTTATTTTTTACTTAGAAAAAACAATAAAGGTGTACATCTTGGGACAAAACTATGGCAATGATATACAGTACTGTACAAAAGTGTTAGGCCACCATGCCAGAATTAGATTAGTTGTTTTTGCAATATTATAGTGATCATATATAATTGTTTCTCAGTCTCTTTAATAGAATACATCTAGAAAGTACAGGAAATGTGTATATAGTATTAAAAACTGTAAAAAAAAAAAGTAAACTGATGTGTCAATTTTAAAGGGTAAATAGCAGAAAACTGCAGGACCTCTTAAACCTAAATAAAATTAAATCCTACTTTCTTTTATTTTATTTTTAAAGAAATTAGTCTTTTTACTTCATTCTGCTCAAAAAACGCAAGATGTGTTTAGAGCCAAGAGAGGTAACAGTCCTGAATTTAATTTATTTTAATTTTTTTTTTTTTTTACATATTTTCTCCATTTTCTGTTTTTAATCAAATAGATTGAAAAATAAATATGGATGGACATTAAACTTCTTAAAAAACAAGTCTGGTGGTGGTGGCCTAACTGGGTTAACACCAGACGCAAGTTCAACGATTTTCGCGAGTAGATTACATACGAAGTCAATGCAAAGACGCAATCAGATGCGTCCTCGCGTGAAAAGATGCGAATGACGCAATATGGGCGGCACGTTTATCACGAAAACACGCCCTATTCGCCTCAAACGCATCTTCGTCCAAGTTGAAAATATTGAACTATAGCAAAAAATTCGCATAACACGAAGTTAAATCCCGCGAGTAATCTAGAGCGTGTAACGCGATGCCCCGCGTTTGGTGTGTACTTAGCATAATACTTTTGCACAGTACTGTATGTTAAGATATGTTAGTGTAAGATGTTTATAAATTAAGGCTGCTCAAATGTGCATTTTAAACTGGGACTAGAATAAACCCTGTCCAGGAAACGGTCCCTTAAAGTACCCGCAGAATCTATCTTTTAATCAAAGTCTTTCTTTCTGCACAGTCACAAAATTCCATATCCTGCCCCAAATCCTTTTGGGCACTACTTGTTTAGTCACTTACGGATGTTGTACTCCTGAACGTTGCTGATGTAGCTGTAGATTGAGGAGTAGCCGAAGAGGACCACCATCACCACGTCTCCATTGTCTAGCTCTGCTATATGGGCGGAGTGGCCTTCCACAGCGTAGACCTGTCCGTGGGCTGGCACAATGGGGTTCTTCTGCGACCACGTCATGCTGGGTATGTTAAACACCCACAGTTCATCTGTTACGTTACTGGCACCACTCTCCAGCTTGCCTCCAAACATGTAGATATCATCCTGAAAAGAGATTTGATTTATCAAAAATATTTTAATCAATTGGTTTCTTATGGTTCCATTTATGTATTTTAACCTTTAAACAGCACAGTGTTTGTTTGTCTGTCTTGTTTTATTTTGGCACGATGGAAAAGTGACAGAGAAGAAAAAAGGGTGGTCAGGGCTCCAGACTGCCCCCAAATGGTTGCATTTTGCCCCCAAAATTTGAGAGTGTGCAACTGAATTTTACATCCAGTCGCACGTGTGCGACCAGTAAATGTGACCTTTTTTTACACGTAAAACGTGAAAGGGACGCGTCAATGAATCCGGAATCTGTGGCAGGCCAATGAGTGTGACAAGGATAGGGAATGGGCACTGTAAGTGGCTAATGTGTGATGGGGGATATAGTTTTAATCATACCATACTTTTTAATTAAAAATGTCAGTGTACCTTCTATGTTGCATCTTCAAAAGAGCACAATAAAATGTGACACTGAATTTTAAACAGCACATTGTAATTTCTGCATCTATCATCAAAGTATTTATTAGTAATACTGTGGAAAGTAGTATGGTGTGTGCCCCTAAATTTTCTTGTTGCGCCACAAAAATTTTCAGTTGGGGGCCACTGTGCTCCTAGTGAAAAAAGTTAGTCTGGAGCCCTGGTGGTGGAAGATATTTTTGCCATTGTTAAAATCTGAATAACACTGTACATGCAGACCAAAGTCTAGAACTTCTTATTATTATTTTAAAGATGTAAAATGCATCCCTAATACAATCCTTGTCAAACATTTCAGCACTGTTACCCGATATAGTGCTAAGGAGTGGCCATATCTCGGCACGGGTCCGCCACTGAAGGGCACAGTGTTCCAGATACCACTTTCCAAATTGTAACTGCAAGAAAACAGCAAAAGAAACGTAATGCATTGTGTAACAACCAACATACTACACAATAATCGACAGAATAACCTCAAAAATGAGTACAAAGATAGAAAAAAAACACAAAAAGCCCTTATTAAACCCTTACAAACCATACAAAATAGCCATTGTAGCTGTAAATTTTCACACGTGAGCAATAGTTGTTATTAATCTTAAATTTTTAGACTATTGTGATTTTTTTAATGCAACCCTCTCTGCAAGTAAATTTTTATCTGCACTTGATCATTTTATTGACTGAGTATGACAAAGTTGTTATAAGTACTCAATTGAACTTACTTCAGAATCATTTGAAAGTTGCTGTAGTTAAATGTATAGCCACCGACAACCCACATAACCTTTTCCTGTACCACGGCCTTATGGGATGCTCTGCCCAGAGATGCTCCGAATGGCTTAACTGTGGGCATAATCCAGTAAGACTCTGTGGAGGGGACCGTTAGAGAGCAGTCTGGACCTGAAAGACAGTGATTTAGGCAAGGACAATTAATAATGACCTTTTTTATACCTGCAAAATCACAAATGATCTAGAATAACATATGGTTTCCCAAATTGTGAAGTGTCTCCGGATGTCTGACATTTTATCTAGAGAGTCACAGTTGCCTTATGCATTTAAAGGTCACGTTCCTCCTGATCCCATTTTTTAAACCCTAGTTAGTGTGTAATGTTGCTTTAAAAGCATAACTAATGCCTGTAAAATGATAAAGCTCGAAGTTCACTGCCAGGCGATATATTTTCTTTAACAGAATTCCCCTTTCAACGCCTACAGCAAACGGCCGGTTTGGACTACAGCCCTCTACTTCCTGCTTTAATGACGTCAGTAGACTAAACTCTTCCCACAGGAATACGTCAGTCGCCAGCTAAGCTAACAGCAAGCTAAGCTAACAGCAAGCTAAGCTGCTATCGAATCACAACACATTAAACAAACTACACAATCAGAACTTGATACGTATTTCTGAAGTAGGGACTTTATAAAACAAGAAAGACATCAGCCTGTTTTGAGGACAGTGAAAACAGCGCTATACAGATAAGTAAATTGTGTGAAAAATACCGCGTTTTTTACACGTGAAACATGAGCAAATGTTATATTGCGCACTGTAAACACAAGCAAACCTTTAAAAACACAGAAAGAACGGGACCTTAGTTTTACTCAAACATATGTCTCAAATTTCGAGCATGTGCGCATTACAAGATCTGTGTCACTGCATCAAGATATTCAGCATATTGAAAATGTTTTTTATGTAATGTTATGCATACATACCAAGTCTTACTGAAATATATCTCATTGTGACACTGAGCTCAATGCGGATGCTGCAGTGATGCAGAAGTGAGAAGTGCACCTCTACAAAATATACACTAGGGAGCGCCAGCAAACAAACTCCATGATATGTGAAGCTTTGTTGGGAATATAAAACTAGAGAGATCTCTGATTCCCAGCATGATTTCACAGCATCCTTCAGATACTTTTCCTTTAAACAGAATCTGTGGATGGGGAACCAGCAGGGAGCAAATGGAAAAGGAGAAGAGAAGAGGAAGTACCTTGCCAGCTGTCGTTGCACACGCACAGCTTTTCTCCGGTGAGGTCGCAGTAGCCGTGATCTGGGCTGCCACAGTTGTTCCTGCAGTACGGGATGTCACAGGCCTCGCCCTTCCAGTACTTATCACATTCGCAATACATACGGCTCGATATTGAGTTCCCAGAGGTGCACTTCCCGTGGCCAGAGCAGTTATTTGGACACGAGTTCATTCTGTAGGAGAGATGAACCAAGGACATAAAGGCAAAATCATGTATAATTGAACTAAAAGAGAATGCCTGTGATTATATTAAGTATAAAACATGCCCACAGGGGATAAAATGAAGACCCCTGTGTGATGCTGTATTAGCACCTAGCCGAATCAGCAAGCTCGTTCTGTTTATACAGTGCTGATGTCATTAACTCCGTATATACTCACGAGTAGAATATTTCGAATCCCGTTAGGTTGTAGGCAGCATCGCTAAAAAAGTGCAGGAGTGCGTAGCCTGAGTTGGTCTCCACCTCAGGAACCGTCTCATTCCCTTTCACTTCGGGGACAATGAGACCACTGTGGGACAATAACAGATTGAAACAAAAACCTGGTTAAGGAATTATCCCTCAACTTTAATAGCAGTAGTTAATACAATTAATAAAAATAAAAAAACTTTTTTTTTAAATAAGCAGGGATCAACAATAAGAAACATAAGTTAGTATTTATTCAGTAAGGGTATTCCGATATCTCACTTGGCAAATCATTGCGTTAGCAGTAGGGATGTTCATATTAAATCGTTAACCGAAGGTAAGAATTTATGGTCGGTTAATATTATCAGTTAAAAGAAAAAATTGTAAACACAAGGTGCGTGTCGACACGTGCCAACAGACATTTCACCACTTTTCTATCTTTAATTTGTGAATGGCCTGTAAAGGATGCAAATTATTGCTGCCCTGACAGACTGGTAAAGTAAGCATTTGTATGAGAAATCATTTGTACTGAACATGTGGACCTGCTTGAGTATGGTTTGGAAATAGGGGTGCATAATGATTAATTGCAACTAATCGTTTGCATAATAAAAGTTTTTGTTTACATCATTTATGTGTGCCTACATTGTGTTAAAAACAACACAACAAATGTGTTATTATTGGAACAACACATTTTGTTTTACTTTCAACACAACTTGTATTATATTTTAACACAAAATTCACAAAAAAATGACACATAATGTGTTAAAAGCATGGGTCTTCAACCCGGGGTCCGTCAATTGATGTTTAATCAATCACAAGCTGTTTTTTTGCTAAAAACGTAAAACGTGTGTAAAACAATACATTTTCTCTTTAAGTTGAACAAGTGCGCAGTCGCATAGGCTTACTGAAGGCGCATGTAGTGCAATTTCAGCTGCGGACAGAAACATAATATCTGAAGACTAAGCGCCCACTCAGGAAGCAGCAGTAACGACAGAAAAAGCTTCCTAAAACAGGTGAATCATAGGCACTTTTGTCTTTCTTTTAGAATGTTATGTTATGTAGAATCAGTGTGACCTGTTGTCTTATTTTTCTATATTATAAACTGTGACAAACTATCATCTGCATTTAAAATCTATAAAACGCGTTCCGCGATGGTGCTTGGTTCAAGATTCATAGTCGGACTGAAATTCGCCTGTCAAAACTTGCGTTTGCATGTAGTTCTCTTCAGTCTGATATGATGCTCTGCAGAAAATACATGTGCGTAACTCAAAAATGATCCACAAGAAAGGCAACAGACCTCAGATTATAGCACAACCTCTGTGCCCACCAGAACAGACAGTCTTTGTGCCATTCACCACGATCAGTCATCTTTATAAACTGAAAGCCCAGGTTCAAGTAAATGTTTAATTGTCCATTTCACAGTTAAATGAAAATGTATAACACTGCAAATACCTTAAAATAATAATTAAACTAAATTTACTTTAACAAAAAAACACACAGAAAATTATGCATGTACAACAACAGCATAATAGTGCTAATGTACTGTCTTAAAGGAATAGTCCATTTTCTTAAAAGAAAAATCCAGATTATTTACTCACTACCATGTCATCCAAAATGTTGATGTCTTTGTTTGTTCAGTCCAGAAGAAATTATGTTTTTTAGGAAAACATTGCAGGATTTTTCTCATTTTAATGGACTTTAATGGACACCACCACTTAACACTTAACTCAACACGTCAGTTTTTTTTCAACAGAGTTTCAAAGAACTATAAACGATCCCAAACATTTTTGACAAAAAAAAATAAAAAATATACACTTTTTAAACCACAACTTTTCGTCTAGGTCCGGTCCAGCGCGACCTAACGTAAATGCGTAGTGATGTAGGGAGGTCACGTGTTACATATATAAAACGCACATTTGCGGACCCCTGTAAACAATAAACTGACACAAAGAAATGAATTAGTATCATTCCACATACAACAACGTCGGAACGGTCCTCTTTCAACACACTTGTAAACACTGGGGCGGAGTTTTGCGTTCGTCCTCTGTGACCTTTTGACGTCACCTTATGCCTCGTTTGGGATCGTTTAGAGTCCTTTGAAACTGATAAGTGATAAGTGTTGAGTTAAGTATTAAGTGGTGGTGTCCATTAAAGTCCATTAAAATGAGAAAAATCCTGCAATGTTTTCCTCAAAAAACATAATTTCTTCTGAACTGAACAAAGAAAGACATCAACATTCTGGATAGTGAGTGGTGAGTAAATTATCTGGATATTTCTTTTAAGAAAATGGAATATTCCTTTAACATACAATAACAGAGTATGGCTGTGTGACAATATGGTTTGTTTCTATTTATACCATGGTCTGTTTAAATACTCGATTCTGATTGGCTGGAAGGTGTGCATTAAAACCATTTAATGCACAGGTAGTTCCAGTCAGTTTGATTACAGTTAGAAATTAATCTGCTACTATAAACATTGGTAACCATAGTAACACAGTTACTCTTGCAGAGAGAGAGAGAGAGAGAGAGAGAGAGAGAGAGAGAGAGATAAGTGCGTCTCTCTTTAAAGTGTGCAGGTTTTATTTCAGCACTACTTTATCTAAAGCGGATGGAGTGCGAGCCTTAACTTAAGAAAATGACCGTAATTTTTACCCGTCTGTTAAAAAATTACACTGTTAACATTAATTACAGCTTTAACTTGGAAAATAACCAAGGTATAAGCGGGATAATCCACGGCTAGCCATGCATTAAAGGGTTTTAATGCACTTCGCAGAGACAACCACCCTCCGCTACGCGTCGGGTGGTTCTTCGCCTCTACGTCGTGCATTAAAACCCTTTAATGCATGGCTAGCCGTGGATTATCCCTTACTTATAAAACAGTTAGTTCCAGTTCTTGATTCTGATTGGTCAATAGTTGTACTTAACTCTACTTTGCATTATGCCTAATACGAAAAATTACTTAAATATCTCTGTTTTAGTATCAGGGGTCCCTGCTCCATGACTCTCAACTAAGGGCTCCATGCCCCAAAACACATTGAAGACACCTGCTCTGGGCTGTTCGCATGCTCTTTGATAAGGTAATGTTGCATGAAAAATTGATATTGTATGAATCCTGGTTCTGTTGTTGATGTGTTGCTGCAGTTTGCACTTTCAAATTAGCTAAAATGTTTGTATTGTTTTTACCAGGTCACTGACAACAGTCAACTGTATTTTTACTCAATGATGATATAATATTAAAATCTTGTAAGTTAATGGTTAATGTTCAGTTAACAAGCTGCAAATGAACATCCTTAGTTAGCAGTAAAACCATACTGATAAAAATGTATACCTTGAATGCACTGCAAGTCGCTTTGGATAAAAGCGTCTGCCAAATGCATAAATGTAAATTAATTTTTACACAACAGAATACAAATCTATATCATTTCAATGTTTTTTAAATATGAATTAAACTATATTCAATTTTCAATCACAAATATTACTAATTTGTAATCCATTCTAAATGATAATTCCAAATCAATATAAATATTATCCATCTACTTAACACAGCGTGCAGTATTTTCAGATCAGCAAAATTTGTCAAGAACCCTTTTGTTTGTACTCATACATAATAGATGAACACTGCAGTGACAGACACACTGGCCGGTTAGGGCAAGTGACGGTTCCATCAACCGAAAAACAATCTCACACTGGCCCTGAGCCATTCTTATTGTTGATCCCTACTAAGGGTGTAACAGATCTAAAATCTGGACAGCTTGTGAAGACACACTTACCTGAACACAGCTACTAGGGGAGCATAAATAGAGTCTCCATCATAGACGTACATATGATCCCAGCTGCATTCGGTGGCAAAATGGTTAAATCGTAACCTCAGTACTGCGTTTGGGCTGCAAAACAAAGTTGATGACATAATGCTTAAGAACTTGTTGCCGGCTGCATAATCCAAAAATGAGAACATTTTACAGCATGTTCTCATTTCTGGTGAGTTTGAAGAGTGCGAGGTGGAATGTGCTCCCCCAAGCCTTTTCTGGTAACACAACACAGAAAACAACACCCTGTAAAGGGCTGCTGAAATGTATTTAAACTGCTTGTGCAATAGAAAACAAACCATAAAATAGCGTACTACTCTGATAAAAGAGAGATGCCACTTACTAGACCTCAATCAGCCAGGTGCACTTAGTTTTGTACTTGTAGTTGATAGGTCCATCTGTTAGGTAACCAGACGGCTCAGTCAACCTGAAAAACAAGAACACAGTCACCGTTCAGAGGTCCACATCGAACAAACCCCGAGGGGCAAACAGAACAATGCTGTGCATAAAGAAATAGACATAAGTGTTGCATAAAAGTGATGCTTTAGTTTAAGCAGGCACAAAGATGAAGCTGATTACATTTGGCCATATGGATACAGGCTTGTGTGGGTGATGCTTCACAATGATTCAACACTGCAAATGTGTTCATAGCACAGGTCTGGCCAATCAGTTTTCTTTCCCAGCCATACTGCAACAGAGCCGTCGGCCCCATGGAGCGACAGCACTTGGTTCGGCATTGCATCACCACGAAACACTAAGCCCGTCTGTGTCACGGGCCATGTTAAACGCACCAATACGGTAGCATTGTTTACCCAGACAGGGTCTATTGTTTGTAGATGCCATCTTAAAGGGACAAAGCCTCATAAACAATGACTGCAATATTCCAGAGACACACTCTTAATTGAACAAATTATTGCTGCTCACATAGCCAAACACTCCTCGAGGCTGATTTTGAACGAAAATCAATCATGACATTGCCGAGACCTTCTGTACGGTCCTTCTTCAAGAGAACAAAGAGAGAACTGAGCGAACGTTACACAAGCTATCTGGAGTGGATCAGAGGAAGTCACAGCTTCAGAACAATTATGCAAAGAGTGATATCTTGGTATTAGGCTTTCCATGTAGGTCAGCCGGCAAAACGTGGTGTTAGAAATATCAAGGGTTTGAATACCAGACAATTCACATACTTAAAAATACGTTTAAATAAAATATTATTCATGTCTTTGACAAGAGTAAAATTAATGAATGAATTGCAAAACAATGACCATATGCATCTTACAGTGCTCGTGGCTGTAGATAGTGATTAACATTTTATTTATTTTGCACGAAATTGAATGTTTTAGAATTATGGGAAACTTAAACCAAACTAGGGCTGTGACGGACAACAAAACTCACGGTTCTGATCACATTGCGGTTTTTGAGGCACGGATTGGATCATTTTTCGGATCAGCAAAAAGGTTGGGAAAAATCTAATAACAAATAAAGAAATTACAAACATTTATAAAAAAGAACAAAGTTGCACATTGAGAAAGGTCTAAAATTAGCATTAGGTACAGAAATCGAATTAAATGAATAATAACACTCTTTATTGTACAAATTAAATATTATTATTATTTTTAGAGCCACAGAAGTGATTTTCTGTTTGTCTTGAGTTGTTTAATTAACATTAATGACACAGACTTAAGTAGGTTAATCGAGGTTACTGTCTCTTTAAGAACAAATAAGCACAGACTGGTTTCTGACTCTATAATTCACTTAAGACATAAACAAATGTTTTTATTAGAAAAAGAATACTATGAGATCATTTTGTGTTTATGTGCCCTGTCAAGAACAAAAAATGATTTTATGTTGGCTTTCTTTTTGAAACGCGTCTCTCCGTATATGCACTACTGAGGGCACTTAAACGCGTGCACACACACAGGCGGACTGGGTAAATTCCAAACGGCACTTCACATAAAAATCTTACATAGTTTTTCATTGCTCTATTCAGCAAATGTATGTTAATGGACTACAGTATGAAACACAGTAGTTCAACTCTCTCTAGTTTACACGTGAGGAGTCCTGAATCTTTGAAGGGATGATGCCTGACTTGAGCTGGACTGGACACATTTAACCGGATGTGCATACAGAAAATCTGCTCACTTTAGCACATTTTTGCGGTTAAATTGTTTTAAATCACTTGAAGGTTAACATTTGCTAGCCTTAGAAATAGAAACATGTGCAAATGATAAACTTTCCCCATTTAAATTTGCATATTAATCCGCGAATCGCATGCGAGCCGAACTGCGGGTCGTGATCCATACAGATCACAGATCAACTGCGATCCGTCACAGCACTAAACCAAACACAACTTTGCAGAACCTATATTTATTAACTGCATGAAAAGCAGTACTCTGCAGTTTTCTATAACAATTTCTGCCAGAATTTCCTCATGTTTGTTTGGCATATACAAGTTGGTTTATTTGCAGTATTACTTAGAGGTTATACAAATCACACATACAATACATCATCTATCATCAATTGCGCTGAAATATCAGAGAAAGTTCTTACATATACATGTACAAAATGCAGCATGTTTACTTAAAACACAAGCAGCGGACTCTGACATAATATTAGTTTGCGTCCATTTAAACCCATCATTACTCCTGCTCGCATTTAAATGACATCAAAGTGACTTTCCCACAGTCTTCACAGACCACCCCCTCTCAGTAATCAGGACAGAAGCGGTCAAAAATGGACAAAAGTGACACATTTAAATTCCAGGTGTAAACAAAATGTGTCTCGCTTGTCCCCTTGTGATCTGATCGACGAAAACACATCTTAATACAAAGTGTAAACAGCCCCTAAATGTGTCAAATGTGTCCAAATCAACATCAGAATATTGCACACGTTAATAATCAAAAATTCTCTCATCATTTAGTCACTCCCCTTCCCAGATGTTAGGGCTGTGCAAAAAAACTCATGCGATTCTCATGCGTTTTACATCAGTAAAGCCGGTTTAGTGATTAGTAGTAAATCGCCATCACCTGCTTTCAGATGGAGCAGCATTTACTACACAGATCCGTATTTCAAAAAGAATCTAGGAAAAATTGTGTTAATCATCAAGGAAAATCGACTCTGATAATCGATGCAATTTTGCCTAGCTTCTTTTACTGATGAAACACGCATGAGAATCACAGGTGATTTTTTGCACAGCCCTACCAGATGTTAATGTTATCCTTTCTTTAGTTGAACACAATCTAATAATTGTATATTTAAATACAATGATGTTTTCTTCTTATGTGGAGCTAAACATAGCAAGACTTCATCAAAGACCACATACATCCATCTTTAAGGTAATCCAAATGAATTCCAAAATACATTTCATTACTTAAGGTCTTAATACACCACCGATAATATAGTTATGTATATTATTTTGCATTTCTTAACCTTTAGGTGCACCTTTAAGTGAACTATTCCTTCAAAGTAATTGAAATGTTAACAAAGCCAGCCCAAAGGATGAGTGAATATGAACCAAATTAAACCTAAATTCAGAAATGATGTTCATTTGTGCACCACATGGCCTCATGGGAGCTAACGCCAATCATCTCTGTGGTTGCTGTCCTGTAATCATTTCAGTTGGCCTGTGAATCAGTTCTTAAGAAGAAGCTGGGAATTTCTTCATAACCATTCCAGTATTGCACATTGCACAAACAAAATATCTGTGACTCACACAAAAGCTGAAAATCTAGCAATCACTATCTTGTCCTAGGCTAAATCGTAACCTATTAACAAGTTGCCCAGCTATTTCTTCGCTCTGTTCTGCAAGTCTATAATCAGACACTGGGATTTAAAGAGCAGTAAAATACAGTAATCATGGTGCACCACATCCTGTGCTAGGGAGGACGTCCCTCAAAGTGCTGGTTAAAGAGATGTTTCTTGAAATGCAGGCTCACAATCGGTGGCCCAAAAAAGCAAGAGTAGAGAACTGTAGGTGAGTCAACAATTAAATTATTTACCAGGTTTTTATGAATCTTTCATGAACTAGTATATATCCACCAACAGGCAGGACTAATTCCTACCACAGCATCTCTGGACAATGTTCAATCACCCAAGCCGAAAGGCTGGCCTTAGGCATTCAGACAGACACGAGGAGAGAGTTACATAAAAATTGCAAGTGTACAGAATAGCCAAAGCAACAAAACAAAAAAGGCTCGTATGCTTTTTCGAAGGGGTGTCAAAATAACAGAACCTCAAGGTCTGCCCTAACATAATGTAAGTCTTAGAAGACATGTGCAAAAGATGAATGCTGACAGTTTGGTGAGTGAAATTAGAGGAAGGCTTTTCGTCAGCTAACTCAACCCGTCTTCCTTTCACGTGAATAGATGTCTACTGATATCTGCTGATCGCTTCTTGGCCGTGACTATCTTGGCAGTCTATAGGTGTTTCTCAATGTCAAGGAAGGATCCTCGGAAGCCAGAATTTCAAGGATGCTACGTCATCGACATCCGTCGAAGGACTGTTCCAATGTCGAGGATCCTCAGAATTTCAATCAAGGACTGAGTCCTTTGTTCAAAGAATTTCCCATATACAGGAAAGGATCCATATGTGTAGCCTTCGCGGTCTGAAATCACCCACAATCCTATGCGCGCAGCAATGAAAGCACACCTTTTCACTGACATAATGATGTAATGACGTGCACTTGCTAGCCTGTTCCATTTACAAGTTCTCTGAATGCTAAAAAGGAGCATCACCTAGCCTCTGAAGGAAGTGACTTGTAAGGACCACTCCTGCCAAAGAAGGATCCTTGACATTGAGAAACACCTTATGACTCTGTGGTAGGCTTGTTGCCTCCCACTGCGCCGTTTTTGGGCTGAGCTCTTGCTGTTGTGAAACAGGTAAGCTGTTTTAAGCACAACATGATGTGGAGGCAAGGACACTAGGTTAGAGATGCTGAACAATTCAGGTCCCTTCATTTATTTAAACAGCCAAGGTATCACCTCGCCTACACTATACTCAATACCCTATACACACTGTACCACCTACAAAAAATCTCAATTCAGTGTATGCAAACAGTATGCGTGTATTAATACATTGGGATTCTTGTAGCACAAAAACTGAGCTAGTCCACACTTGGGTTTGACACATAATTAAAAATGTATAAAAACTGAATGCAGCGTAGCTCACTTAAAATAAACCCATCTGTCAAATTTTAAGTTACGGTATTGCAGATGAGAAGTTAAGCAGATACAATTCAATAAGAAACATTGATGTGCTTTATGTAGCCTTACATCAAGCAAGATCATTTACAAGAAGAGGCCATCAAAACAAATTTACAGTCAAAGTGGATTTCGAGAGGAATTTAATTTGATAAACTTCAAAAGCTCTTTGTTATTGTCCTGGATGTTTGGGTGAAGTGAGATACAAAAGACGCTTCCACATGGTCTGCATCAGTGTCTGAAAGAGCACTCAGCATTAAAGGACTGGATTAATGCCTGGTCCAAAACAACAGATACATTTTAAATAGATGATGCCTTCTCCAGTGGACATAGCTATGTCTAACCTGTATTTTGTCACTAGCACATTAACTTTCTGGATCCCAAACGGTAATCTTATCTATATAAACTGGAACCTAGACGCCACACTGTAAAAAATACTTTGCTGCCTTAAAATTTTTTGTTGAATCAACTTGGATTTACAAGTCATTTCAACTTACTATTATTTATCTTGACTAGAGATGAGTTGTTATAACTACAGGTGAGTTGTTCTAATTTATAAAATTAAGTTGACTATATTTTATAAGTTGTGACAACTCATCTCTGTTGACATGACTTAAATCTGAGTTGATTTAACAAAACATTTTAAGGCAGCAATGTATTTTTTACAGTGCCGTTTTTAAAGCTAATGCAGAAAATTAAAGTGAAAGTAAAACATATGCCACTGATCCCATCATATCTCTGATACAGAACCATACATTGTCTGACACAATGCGTTAGTCAAGCAGTCTTTCAAAGAGCACAAGCCTAGTTTACATGATGCATGTAAACATGCGATCTTTGTCCTTTACAGAAATGGAAAAACTTAATTTGACAGCATTGATACTACTTCGTTTTTACTATGGTTGTGCCGACAGACGATACTATCTTGTATCAACGATAGTCAGACATATGGCCGATAGCGGGCTTTCATGATGATAGTTGCCGATAGTTATTATTATTATCATCATAGTTTCACATTAACATGCGCATTGCTTGCTTTTCCTTGCATGAGAGGGTTTGTGGGCTTCACTTCGCGATAGAAGGCTTGTACTGCGAAAAGCCACCAGTAAAGATCAGTCTAAAAATAGTGCACAGATCAAGTCGACCGGCTCGGCTTAACTCAATTGCCAAATCGGTTCAACAACAAGTAGCCAACAGTCTAGAGAAGACATGATTTCACAATACAAATAGATGTTTATGCAAATAATAAAAAGGCTAACATACTAATCTTGCAAAACTGCGCTTAAACCTGCTGTGCTTTTTAATTAATTCACAACAAACACCCTTAATGTTTCTCTGGTGAGAAGTGCATTTTAATAAATAAAAGCACAAAATAAACTGTGATGGGTTGCTGAGGATAAAGCAACCAAACTCCCACTGTTTATGACCTTCAAATATGTCAGTAGCCCCTTTAACACAGCAATTCTGAGATTTAAATTACCATGAATTTACCAGAATGAATTTACCAGTAAATACTTAGCATTCTAAGGACATTGGCAGTTCGGCAAGTAGATGGTAAGCTGTTTAGAACAACTTTGGTAAAGAAATGTGGACGTAAACTTCAAGTGTGCTCGACTTTCAAGCAGCGTGTGTGTGAAAACGTCCGTAAACAGTGCGGGGGTAAAGGCATCATCTGTATAAAAACGTTATGATTGGCCCAAAGCTGTCAGCGCGGTCTGACGGCGTACAACCTAAATGCCGATAATCTATATTTTGTGTTCACACATAGCGCTTACCAGTAAATTACTGGTAATCTTAAAACCTCTCTTTCTGGTAAATTGGCAGCACTGATTTACCCGAAAGGTTCTGTTCACACATAACCTGTTAACTGCAATTTAGCAGTAAAGACTGTACAGTATGTGTGAAAGGGACTAGTTTTACCAAATTCACGAAATCCACTATAGAAAGAAGCTACATTAAGCTACTGCCAAAAATATTTAAAAGAAAGTTCAACAAACATTTTTATCAGTGGTAATTCCACTAGAGATGCACCGATCGACAAGTAATACATCAGAAAAGGACAGTTTTTGCTTCCTAAAACATAATCAGCAACCGGCTTTCGGCCTAATTTCACATAGCTGAAGTCAGACCACTCTGTTGTTCCATTAAATCCTGTAATTATAGATAAATAAAAATTGCAATATAGGCTACACTGTACATTATAAAACAATTAAATCTAATAAAAAAAACCTTCTGATTTCACAAGTATGTTTTATTTTTCATCATATGCTGAAGTTGTTGTTTCTATTTTCACATAGCTACCGATATTTTTAAGGGCAGTTAAGCCTGTTCACAAGGAAATAAACATTTTGTAGATGTACTCTTCAGCCTTTTCACACACAGATATTGAAAAAACACACAAAAAATGGGGATTTGTCCAGGGATAGTTTATTTTGGTTTATTCAGACTATGATTTTACAGAATCTTTGCGTGCGTTTACACACATCCTGTAAAGATCCTATAAAGACAAGTGCTGTGACATGCACTTGCAGATTTTGTCTTAAGTATGTTTGCTTTTTATACAAGATTTCTGTCTTGGGAAACCATCACGCATGTACATTTTTGTTTCTGATTCAATCATAAACGAGCGCATGACATGCTCTAATAATATGCTTCTATTAAACTGGCAATCGATCTCAGGTTCAGCGTGGAAAGTTAGGAGCTCCCAGATCGCTCCCTGACAGTTTTCAACTTATTGTTGCAATGACGCGACTTCTCACTATGGCAGGCCCAATACAGCTTTGCTACTGCCTTTTGTTTATACAGAACGCGTTCCATAAATGTTACGGTAAAATTTCTAGTAGTGTGATAGGACAATACATTGCAGAGGTCGATATATCGGCCGATGTTTGACTTTTTATTATACCTTTTCAATCAGGCAGTAAATTTCTCTATTACTTAAATTTCATGTTTGTAATGAAAAGACACTGAGTGTCACTCAATGTAAAGCCAAAGTCTGACAGAAAGTAAAATGACCAATAATTGCTCCCTTTTTAACATGACGTTATGTCACACACAACATCACACTAGTTTAACAAACTTATTCAAACATTACTGGTCCGTGAGATGTCAGATCCACATTAATTATGTCTTGTAAATATGTTTTTAGTACTTCAAAAGGGTATATTTATAAATGCATGGTTTCCCGCAGCATATTTCAGTTAAGGCAGCCTGCCTAAGCTTGGAAACCCTACCCCTTAACTAGGTCTTCCAAAAAAAAAAAAATGAGAAAGACGTGATCCGGAACGTCACTGTCTGGAGGATAACTAGCCAGTTGATAAAACATCTTGGAGAATAGCGCAGACGCACTTCACACCGCGAGCGTGCATGCGCACCACGCGGCCGAAATGAGATAAGACGTGGTCCGTCATGTCTGGAGAATAGCCAGTTGCTAAAACGCGTGTCTGTGAGAACTGTATGTGGACTTGTGTTTTGGGGTTATTTAAGCCTGCCTGTTATTGTATTAGTCTATAGTTCTTGCAATTTTAAAGTAAGTTAGTTTGTGATTTTGTTGTTTAAGCAACCTGCTAGATGTTCTACAACATCTGCTTCAGTTTTATGTTTATTAACCCTTTAGTTTCACTTCATCATGCAGCTATTCTCGTTAGAGGTAAAACATTTAATTCATTAATAATCTAGTATGTGTTAATTTTCTGTCATAGTTTCTTCAAAGTTTTAAGTTTTATTTGAGCGTTTTAAAAATAAATATTTTATTTATTTTATTAAAATATTTAAATTTTCATCATGACGTATACGCCCCGCCTCTTTGATTACCACGCCCTCGGAACCCCAACCACCCGCCCAACCCTACCACCTTAACTAACAAATTTTCTGTGGGAAACCCTGAAATGTTATGGGTAACAAATGTTTTTTTAGTTTCACCAATTTTGTGTTTGTCTCTTATTTAATGTAATAACATTTTTGTTATACATATCGGCCATAAAAAGCCTTATCTTTCAATCACTAGTTTCTCCCCTTTATGGGAGCAATCCCACAAACAATTATGGAAAATGTTTGCTTTCACACAGATTTTTTTCCGGGATCAAGATGCTGTGTGTGAATGGGGTATTTCAGTTTTTCTTTTCTGTTGCTTAAACAAAGAAAAAAAATCAGCAATTTAAATCATTAAAAATCCTGATTGACGTACACTAAATTCCACAGTTAAAGTCCACAATATCAGCATAAGAAATATGGGCTTACAACAACATCCGTAGATTAAATACCGAAACAGTCATAAACTTTCACAAACATAAAATACACATTAATACCCAAAGGAAGTTACATCATGAGATGACACAACATGCAGCTAGCCACAAACAGCCAGCTTATCTCTAAATAAGATAGAGGTTTAGACTGTCATGACATTATGGCTCTGTAAATGTACAAACCACACATTTATGACAACAAAGTTGACTGCTTGTAAAAATTAACCCCCATTAGTGAATATTGGTAACACAAAATTTCATTAAATTTTAGTGTTTCCTTTTTGTAATTCAGAGAAATTAATCAAAACAAACTGAAAAAGAAATTACAAAATGTTAATTGTTATCAAAAGGGTTGTTTACTTTGCATCCCGAAATTTAAATATTACCAAGGTGAATATGTTATATTCTAACTTGAGGCAGACATGAACCAGTTTCTTTCAACATTGTTATTACACCAACAGGCAAGGTGTTTGTTACTTACAACACAGACTTTTCATAATTTTGCATCCTCATAAATAACATCTTCACAGCAAGCTATGGTATAAACAGTAGTGGGGTAAGCCAGACAAGTGACAAATTCCCTTTTACGAAATACCAGAATTTTTGCCCCGTGTATCCACCAAGTCGGTTTAATAAACAACAAAATGGTATTTGTCAGCACAACAGCCTTGTTGCATGATCGCTCACTTCTGAGAACTCCCCGTGTGTAAAAAATTGTCTACCTTTCTGCCCGAGACATAAGGACTATGGATTGCAGAGCAGCATCTAATGGGCGACACAGTGTGTATAAAAGATCAGTGCTTAGTTCCCAGTTACCTGGACAAGCATGAAAGGCTCAGCAATACGAAGCCAACAGAGTATCAAAATACCAAGGGAGGATATGTCTGCATATATCAATCTTTCGTGGCTTTCTTCCTGTTAGGACTGGTTGTCAGTCTCAAGTTTGGTTTGAGTGACAGCATTTATTATGCTAATAGCATCCTCTCAGCAGATTCAGAGATGGAGAATAGAGAGTGATCTTCAGTCTACCCAATGAAAGCAGTCTGCTATTTTTAGCAAGTGCAGGAGCTTTGTTCAAGAGTTTCATTTATCATACAGCTGTCAAACTACATTTGGTTAAAGCTAAATCATGTCTATATACAGCACTTTTGACATCCACTGTGAAGATACAGCCAAAACATATTTTTTCTAAAGAGTAATAAGCTGTTTTTATTTAATTATTTATTTTTACCATGGGTTGTTTCTTTAAAGCAGCACAAAAGAACATTTAATAATATCCATAAAATGAATACATCACCTTTAAATTTCTCCATATCGGCAGATGCTTTTATCCAAAGTGACTTCCAGTGAATCACAAGGTATAAATTTTTTATCAGTATGTGTGTTCCTAGGGTTTGAACCCATGACCTTTGATTGTGCCAATGCAGTCCTCTACCACTGAACAATAAAAATGGTACATAAATAAAAACCTCCTGTCTTTTTCAGTTCTTTAGTTGCTACTTAAAAGAAACAAACAAGTTTACAAATGTAGGCCTAAAAGCCAATTTATATAACTTTATTTAAAAAATTATTCTGTCTAACATGACCCACGAGTTTTCACATGAGAAAATTCATGATTTTTAACGTTTTTATCTACATTTTCAGCCACATGAAAAATGGTCTAAGAGGAGGGAACAAATGCCCCCACATATGTTTTTTTTTTGCCAGATGGTGCACACATGTGAAAAGTCCCTTTCAAGCTATCCAAAATTCCTACACAAATATAAAAATACAATTAGTAACACACTTGAAAAATTATTAAACGTACTATGGAAGCAGCCAACCGTTTGATGCTTATATGGGGTTCTCAAACATTAAAATAATAAACACTAAAAGCAATAAAACAAATTACATACACTATACGCTTCAAATACTACATGCTGGCTGGTTAATGAAACTAAATTCCACACACAAGCACATCCAACATGTTTCTCTTGACCCTGAAAGCTGAAAACATGTCCCAATGATCATAAATATCTAATTGAATACTTACTTGAATCTGCCCTGGCAGTGTTGACACTGGTCCCCAACCCATCCACGATCACAGACACAGGATCCATTCACACACCTGCCCGACAGACAGTTCTTCTCACATTGTTTAGATGGAGATCCATCTGATATCAGCACCAGGGTGAACATCACACACAGCCATAAATATCTGTGCATGCCCTGCAGTCTCTGCCCAACCAGAAAAAGCTTCAGTCTGGGCATCCTGTTCCCAGCATCCATAGTATTAAGGATGATGATGCTGTGTATCAATATCCTGGGGTCTTTCTTCCCAATCTGGTGTCCAGATTGTTTCAATTATAATAGCAGGGGGTTATCCATTCACTTACATATCAATATGTTCCTTATATATAAGCGATCACCCTTTATTTACCGAAAATCTAGGCAATTAATTCATGGAAAAAAAACAGATCAAAGTCTGATATTATAAAAGTACCATAAACACAGTCATATTAAATCATCTATTTCGCCTCATTGTGTTTCTGAACAAGGACAGGAATTTCCTACGTTACCTCCTGCGGTAAAGGGCTGGGAAACAATTCCCCATGACATTGAAAACAATCTTTCCCCCCAAATCTTTACCATAACTCAATCGATGGGATATGTTCAGCTTTAAAGCATCATATTATTCAACGGTCTTATTCTGCTCCCACAGACCCTCCGCAGCCATTTTAAAGCGTAAACATTACGCAGGCTGGGCAGATACACTACTGGTTCGCTTTAAATCCTTTAAACCTTGAGCGTTTTCTCAGTTAAACGTTTAAAAGCCACATATAAACCGCTAAATGGACCAGGTAATGGATATGTTTTCGGCGTAGAAAGCATCCTTTATAACCGCAGCAGGCAGTAACATGGATGTTGTTTCTGCTGTTGTCCGTTGCGCTGAGGGATTTGGAAAACCTGACCAACTATCCGCTATTCTCATATTTTTCCAGTTTTTTCAGCCTCGACGTGTTGTACTCCTTGTCAGACGGCTCGCGCCTCAGGGAATGTGCGTTTCTTTTCGTCCAGATATGTTGAAATATCCTCAATGTATAATTTTGGCCCCCAACGTTTAAGCGTCCACAGTGAAAGCTGCTCGCGCTGGCTGCTCCTCAGGTTGGAGCAAACTCAATACGGAGATGTCCGCGCATGCGCAATAGTACGAGCGTATATTTAAAGAGACAGTGTGGTCAGTGTGCGCGTTTATGGTCTTTTCATTGCAGTAGGGCAGGATTTATTAGACAATATAGCCTACTTTACTAAATTGGAACATATTTACTACGTTTTTCTTTGTTAAAACTATAATTTGTTGTGAAATATTGATTTGACATTTACATTACATTAGCAATACATTTCACAGTTATGCATTTGGCTTACAGTGGATTCAATCTACACATTTGTTATCAGTAAATTTGTTCCCTGGAGATCGAACCCTTGGCATTTACATTCCAACATGTAAAATATTGTAGTATACTGTTTTCTAAAGTATACTATTATATTATAGCATATTATTTTATACATATATTATATAATATAATTAATTGTGGTAAATTGATATACTACATAATACATTATAGTAATTTATATAATATGGTATTGAGTAGTATTAGTGAACATAGTGAATTGATAAACTGCGTAATAACTAACACTAACAAATAACTAGGCTCAAAAACACTTTACTATCTAGGGATTTTACTTTGCTATAGTAAATGATAAATAATACTTTTGTATTGCTGTATATTTTGTATATTCTGTCAATTGAGCTAAAGTAATATCCAGCTACGGTACTAGTAGTGAGCACTTTCCCAGAATTAAAAAATATAGATGTTTATCTAGGGCTGTCAAAAGATTAATCGCGATTAATCGCATACCAAATAAAAGTTTGTGTTTGCAATATATTTATGTGTGTATTGTGTGGAATTATAATGTATATATAAATACACACATGCATGTAGAAATTTAAGAAAAAATGTATTTATGTATAATTGTATTAATTTATATATAATATAAAATATATCAAAATCTAAATAAATAAATACACACATATAAATTTTCTTATATACATGCATGCATGTGTGTGTATTTTATATATAAAAAATAATTACACACAGTGCACACACTTAATTATGCAAAAACAGATTTTTATTTTGTATGCGATTAATCACGATTAATCTTTTGACAGCCATATTTACCCAGGATGCAGCTGGACTATGCAGACACAATAGCACAATAAAATAGAGCAAATTAAATACATTATAAGTACAAAATATATGACACCTTGATATAATAAGATATTGTACAACTTTAACCATCTCACACTTCACAACATCTTCAGTGATCTTACATCTCAAATATGAACTTTGTCCCTTTG